>NW_028301558.1:17810000-17965000 GCF_042242905.1 Orbicella faveolata
CTTTTTCGGCTTTTAGAAACCCAGTATTTGCAAACAAGTGTTATGTATTATTGTCCATATGTAATAAAAAGAACGTTCAGTACAAGGAGACAAGAAGGTATGAACTTTATGTTATCGTGGTAAGCAAACAGAAAATTCGTATCTTCTTATGTACCACCGGATAATATCCTCTATGTTTAAACTAAATGATGGGCCGTGCAACGTAACGCTGATTAACGTAACGTCACGCTGATTAACGTAAAGTCATGCTGTGACTGAGGTTTACAGTATCTAGGGCTCGAGCCCCTGTCGGAACGGCCCCTTTTTCCAGTCCTTTAACGCTTCGGTTCTAGTTCTACTGTACGCAGGTTGTGCAGAACGTTCTGTGACTGCCTGAACATGTGACCATTCCCCCTCCTCCTCCTCCTCCTCCTCCTCCTCCTCCTATTACACCTATAAGATACCGCACGTCGAATACTGACTCACCTGACTTGGGGTATGTGACCACGAAAATGTCATCCGGCCTTGTCTGAAAATTCGTGATAAAGTCGCAAAGTAACTGAGGATTGGAAGCGAAATCTAGAGGCATTTTCAAGCCCAAAACGTTGATGAGTTTTTCCGACGTCCACTCGCCTTCTGTAACTTGAACAAATGGAGAACTCGCCATGATCATTAGTAACGCAGCACAGTACTTCAGCAATTTCCCTGATCGAATTCGGATACAAATCTCGTTTCCAGATCAGAGGCGATCTTTTCGGTTAGCACAGCTGACCGAAAACGCGCGGGCTCCGCGTACGAGATTGTGAGTCACGCAACTGTGTAAATGCGCAGTGAAGGCTTCTGAAAATCAAGTCACCCCTCGATAGATCGCGTGACTGACACAAACTGAAGCCTGTGTATTTAGAATACGTTTTCACTACGGGATATTTTTCCGGATGTCCTTACCTTTCAGTCATTCGTGTTATACCTTGTGCCGGAACATTGAATAACCGACCAAGAATTCCACTTTATTGTGCATTCATGCTATTTTATACATTCAGATGAAGCTGCAAATCAAAAGAGTTTAGATCTTTCCCGAAAAATAACTAATATAAAACCAGTTTTGAAAGAAAAGGCAACCCTTTCTGCTTTCGCATATTTTTCTTCCTTTCGACTGATTTACTTTTTTAATGCTTTAGCCGTTGATTTCTCCACTTTTTGGCGTGGGTTGAATTTTTAGGGCTCCAGATGGCATGGATAATGTATGCATGATGAATTTTACCACTTGAAAGTAACAAAACTGACCGCAGAATAGTGCACGTGACCCCTAATAATTGTTTCATCTTCGCCAGATGATGGTCTCCGCGGTCCCTGGTTACATAGACATTGCTTGATAATTTCTGATTTTATCCATTCCACGTTCAGTTTATCTCCTAATGTCCGCTTATTAACAGCTCTGTATATGTACTGGTGCGAATGTCTACCACAGGCCTATAAAAGCATCTTTTGACGACAGTTCTCTATCATATTCGTACCAGATTTTTTGATCATACATGTTTATTGTAATTTATTAACTGCAAGACAAATTAGCTATGTAAGTGGCGAGTCATTAAAACAAACTAACGCACTACAAATCCGTTTTCCCCAGCTCCTTGCCTCCTCCTATATCTCAAAATCAAACTCTAATCCACTTCCTTTTAATTTTGCCAACACTTCATTCTCAAATCTCTCATTCAGTTCTGGAGTGAAGTAATTCTTCCAGTCTCCGACCACGCCCTTCCGAAGTAGCGATGTTTCTCCCTGGTCAGCTGTCTTAATTTGGTAACTAACAGCATTCTTCTTCATCCCACTGAAACTACATTGTTCAGCAATGCGACTGAAGAGGTCATCTGACAGCGGCTTGTCGAGAAAGTTTGCTATCATTCGGACATGGGAAAGTAGATCCTAGTGGAGAGAGAAGTATTATTTTCTTGAGCCTATATCGAGGTTCCATTTGTCAAAGTTATATTTCTCGTGACAATTGGCCTAGGTACGCTGATAAACGTGCACACTGAACTGCCACAAAGACTGTCATCGTTTCAGAAATCCTCACAGAAAGTAACATGCCGTAAATCCTCGAATTAGCGCCCGGGACGCTTATTTCAAAAGTTTAGGAGAAGACGGGGGGGCGCTTATTCGAGGGAGGCGCTTAATCGACGGGGAAGGGTGCTTATTTCATTTTCCTCAAATCGTGGTCAGATATGATCTGGTTTTTTTGTAATAATTATATGTGTAAGTCCGGACCCATAGAAGTTTCAGAACGATCCTGTCTCTCTTGAAGAACTAAGTAGACTCTAAGTAATATAACCCCTTTTAAGAGGCTGTCTCTGTAAGAACCGACCACTGATTTTACCTCGAAAATTCGATTTTTCTCGTAAGCTTGGAGTTCAAAGCCCTTACCTAATCAATCACTAAAATGAGTTTTATTTCATTAAAAATTCCAATTGAAGTTTTCTAGGACTGATTGAAGTTCGGTCCGCTCGACACAAGTTTCATGCCCGCCGAAACTGGAAAAATAGCACATATTGCCGGCGCTCTAAAAAAAAATAATATTCGCTCAAAAGTCCCAATTCTTTTTTTCAACTATAGATATATCATAGCAGTTTGTTTAGCCATGTTGCAATTATAATTCAATGTTGTTCCTTCAACGGTTAAAAGAAGATTTTCTACCCGTTAAATCGAGTTTTGAACCAAACGCGAAAATAGCTCTACTTTGCAGGCACGTTTTAAAAATGTGGCACCTGTTTGAAACTGCTGAACTACATGGATAGAAAGTATAAATGTCCCTTAATTTAAAACAGTAATAAAATTTGTCTGCTCAATAGGTTTTCAAAACTAACGACCACTTAAAGTTCAGGAAATTCTGAAAATATTCCAGTGAGTAACTAACACACTCGCCTTCGTAAAGTGCTCCGGTAAATTCCCGTAAATCTCTTACCTGGCTTCAAGATTAAAGTTTTGGTCCTTTGTAGCGATCCTTGAAACCTACGGTAGCATTAAAACTGCCAGCTTTTCCTTCCAACGGTAGGTTTGTATACAAAGTAGATTTATACGTTCCTCATCTGTGTCGAGCGTGACCATCACATACTTCGATGTTCTTTGTATTACTGACCACTGTTTTCCTCGAAGCCGGTTTAATCATGTAGACTCCTCTTGAAGGGTTTGTAGAAGCACTCTTTTGGGCAACTTTCGGCACACATACATGTATGAACAGTAAACGGTGATTCGGGAGGCCAAGGAAGGATTGATAAACGCCACGGCCATTTTGTGTTTACAACAAGTGATTTAGTTCCCAATCTTCCCGTTATACCACGGGAAGATTGGGAACTAAATCATTTGTTGTAAACACAAAATGGCCGTGGCATTAATCTATGGGGCGCCGTTTGTAAATTTATTATTTAGACCGAATTTATGCCATTTTCCCCTTATTTATAAATAATTGGAAATGCCACAAAATTTGTTTATAAATAAGACACAAGAACTTGTCCGTTGATATGTAAATAATTATCTTAGGTACGTCCTGATTTATAAATAATCTTTTACCATAGGGTTATTATATATAAATAACAAACTAAACAACTTCAATTATTTATATATCAGGTCATCTCTAAAATAGTTATTTACATATCATAAAGTTTGTAAATGCCATTATTTATAAATAAATTACTTCACCGGGAGTGTAAATTCATTATTTAGAAATAATAAATTTCACCTCGCCGAGTGTAAATTTATTATTTATAAATAATGAACTTCACTGAGTGTGTAAATTTATTATTTATAAATAATGAACTTCACTGAGTGTGTAAATTCATTATTTATAAATAATGAAGTTTCATTTCGCCGACTGTAAATTTATTATTTAGAAATAATGAATTTAACCGTGTGTGTAAATTCATTATTTAGAAATAATGAAGTTTCATTTCGCCGACTGTAAATTTATTATTTAGAAATAATGAATTTAACCGTGTGTGTAAATTCATTATTTAGAAATTAATTATTTAGAAATAATGAAGTTTCATCTCGCCGAATGTAAATTTATTACTTAGCTCTTATTAACCGAGCTGGAGGTCTGTGTGGGAGAATCTTGACCGAGGTCGTGAGTACAGACCGAACGCAGTGAGGTCTGAACACACGACCGAGGTCAAGATTCTCCCATACAGACCGACTTAGCTCGGTTAATAAGATGTTTATTATATGGCAAAGAAGAAAACTTTAATTCGTTTAATGTAACTGGTTTGCCGACAGTTTGCTTGCGAACGGCGATGAGCTTAACTTAAACCTGCCGACATTTGCTCGTTCTCTTTACTTGTTTGTTTTGTCATCAGGCTTTTTGGCAGTGCCATAAATGATTGAGAAGAAAATAAAAGAAAATGGTGAACATTTTTGTATTTTAGTTTGCTACTTTGTCAACGCAAAATGAAACCGGTCTAGTTAGATGCCGGTCTAGATGGGAAAATCTAGACCGCGGTCAATATCGATTTCAGCCAATAATATTCGTGAATTCGGTAGTTCCTAGTGTTTGTGAGACGCAGCCATATAATAATTAGAAATAATGAACTTCACTGCGTATGTAAATTCATTATTTAGAAATAATAAAAGTATGAATGACTGACCCAGCGTCTCTTGCCCGATCGATTTCGGAGGCTTTTTCTCGCACTATAAGTGAGACAGTTAATGCTGCCCTTGCTCAGGTACGTATGCAGCCTGAAATTCAGCAGTGGCGGATCTAGGGGAGGCCCCCCCCCCCCCCCCCCCCCATTTTGGTTAATTGAGTTTAAGCGAGAATCACGCTTCAAATATCTATTATATAGTTCTTATTCACTCAACAATTCGGCAGCTCACACTGCAATAGGAACAACGACAACGACAACGACAACGACAACGACAACAACTACTCAAAGGCCGAGGTAACAGGTAAATTTTAAGCCAAGAAATTGCTGCATGAAGAAAATGCAGAACTTTTAAAATCGGGAAATCGAATAATGTCTTTAGATGTTTAGATAATTCTTTGTAGCCTGTGAACAGGCTCACGTTGGAGCACAAACGCGCTCGGCGTAGCTGAGAGCGAGAAATCCACGGGCGAAGCCGCGAGAGGAGAAAGTCACTTTCTTGGCGCCTCTTTCCCGCCGATCGCTATTCCTCTTCGTCACTCGCGTGTTTGATTCAAACGTGAGCCCGCTCGCAGGTTAAATTCTTTGTGACCTTTGTGACCTTTGGACGGATAGCTGTGTGACACACTTTGTTTGGCTTGATCAAGTCACGGCTGGGCATGTCTATTCCAGGCAAGTCTAAAGATCGTACACGTGGAAAGCTAAATTCATTTACGTTTAAACCATTATTGAATTTCAATAGAAATCAGACCTTTCACTTAACACGCCAAGCGATTTTTATTTTCTTCATGCAGCAGTTTCTTTTCTTAAAATTTACCTGTTACCTCGGCCTTTGCGTAGTTGTTCCTGTTGCAGTGTGAGCCGCCGAATTGCTGAGTGAATAAGAACTCCATAATAGAGAGTTGAGGCGGGGGGTTGGGAGGGGGGGAGAACGGGCTCCCCGGGCCCCTCCCCCAGATCCGCCAGTGCTGAATTTCAGGCTACATACCGCCGCCGTTACCTACTTGAGCAAGGGTAGCATTAACTGTCTCACTTATAGCACGAGAAACAGTCTCCGAAATCGATCGGGCAAGAGACGCTGGGTCAGCCATTCATACTTTCATTATTTCTAAATAATGAATTTACATACTCAGTGAAGTTCATTATTTCTAAGTAACAAATTTACACTCGGCGAGATGAAACTTCATTATTTCTAAATAATGAATTTCTAAATAATGAATTTACACACATGGTTAAATTCATTATTTCTAAATAATAAATTTACAGTCGGCGAAATGAAACTTCATTATTTCTAAATAATGAATTTACACACTCAATGAAGTTCATTATTTATAAATAATAAATTAACACTTGGCGAGGAGAAATTCATTATTTCTAAATAATGAATTTACACACTCAGTGAAGTTCATTATTTATAAATAATAAATTTACACTCGGCGAGGTGAAATTTATTATTTCTAAATAATGAATTTACACTCCCGGTGAAGTAATTTATTTATAAATAATGGCATTTACAAACTTTATGATATGTAAATAACTATTTTAGAGATGACCTGATTTATAAATAATTGAAGTTGTTTAGTTTATTATTTATATATAATAACTCTATGGTAAAAGATTATTTATAAATCAGAACGTACCTAAAATAATTATTTACATATCAACGGACAAGTTCTTGTGTCTTATTTATAAACAAATTTTGTGGCATTTCCAATTATTTATAAATAAGGGGAAAATGGCATAAATTCGGTCTAAATAATAAATTTACAAACGGCGCCCCATATTAATCAATCCTTCCTTGGCTTCCCGAATCACCGTTTACTGTTCATACATGTATGTGTGCCGAGAGTTGTCCAAAAGAGTGCTTATAGAAACCTTTCAAGAGGAGTCTACATGATTAAACCGGCTTCGAGGAAAACAATGGTCATTAATACAAAGAACATCGAAGTATGTGGCGGTCACGCTCGACACAGATGAGGAACGTATAAATCTACTCTATATACAAACCTACAGTTGGAAGGAAAAGCTGGCAGTTTTAATGCTACCGTAGGTTTCAAGGATCGCTACAAAGGACCAAAACTTTAATCTTGAAACCAGGTAAGAGATTTACGGGAATTTATCGAAGCAGTTTACGAAGGCGAGTGTAATAGTTACTCACTGGAATATTTTCAGAATTTCCTGAACTTTAAGTGGTCGTTAGTTTTGAAAACCTATTGAGCAGACAAATTTTATTACTGTTTTAAATTAAGGGACATTTATACTTTCTATCCATGTAGTTCAGCAGTTTCAAACAGGTGCCACATTTTTAAAACGTGCCTGCAAAGTAGAGCTATTTTCGCGTTTGGTTCAAAACTCGATTTAACGGGTAGAAAATCTTCTTTTAACCGTTGAAGGAACAACATTGAATTATAATTGCAACATGGCTAAACAAACTGCTATGTTATATCTATAGTTGAAAAAAAGAATTGGGACTTTTGAGCGAATATTATTTTTTTTAGAGCGCCGGCAATATGTGCTATTTTTCCAGTTTCGGCGGGCATGAAACTTGTGTCGAGCGGACCGAACTTCAATCAATCCTAGAAAACTTCAATTGGAATTTTTAATGAAATAAAACTCATTTTAGTGATTGATTAGGTAAGGGCTTCGAAATCTCAGCGTATGAGAAAAATCGAATTTTCGAGGTAAAATCAGTGGTCGGTTCTTACAGAGACAGCCTCTTAAAGCTGGTTTAGGCCTGCTGCACAGGGTTGGTTGGGGTTTAGGCAATGAATCAGCAAGTCTTCGCTACCATCCGTTGCGACGGTCGACGTGCAGTGCTTGAATGAGTCGATAATCACTTGCTTGTGATTAAAGGCGACCAAACCTATACATCCTTTGTTGTACAAGTACTCTTCCATAAAACAGGCAGAGGGGGAGGGGGGGGGAGCGCTTATTCGAGGAGAGGCGCTTATTTAAAATTTTGGCGTATATAGGAGAGGCTCTTATTCGAAGGGGGCGCATATTTGAGGGGAGGCACTAATTAGAGGATTTAGGGTATTCATCTTGGAATAGTGTAGTGACTGCCAAATGACTGGGATGCCAGATCCTAAAAGAGAGGAAACATATTCCAACCAAGATATTTAAAGAAAGACGAAATAACAAGTGATTCTTACGATCCGAGTTTTAAATGTTTCACCGGATACTCATCCAATTGAAATTCCGATCCTAGGAGTAAATTGTTCTTTTGATTAAAAGCTCAGTATATCATGATCATTTCTTGGAAGGTGTTGTTACTGGTGGAAATAGATTATTTAGTCATTTATGAGTTTGAAGTAGACTGCGAACAGTCTCTTTCTTTTCCTAGCGTTCGACTAGTGTCGTGTCCTAGTCCTAGCGCTTGACGAGCGATTGATCGGTGAAGCCGTCAGCTGCGGGCTCCGAGAGAAAGGAAGAAGTCTCCCTCTCTCTTTCTCTCTTCTCCTCTCTCTTCTCCTGTCTCTCCTCGTTTCTTTTCCTAAATGTCATAATTTTTAAACTCAGTCCCGCGTGTGGAGGATTTCAGGGACAAAACCCAACTAAGCTCAACTACTCCCAGTCTAAGGCTCGAGGCTTCTCTATAATGTGGTGAGGGGTAGATCAAAGGACAGTTGAAGTCTTGAAATGTGTTATGCGGCGGTTAAATTAAAACTGGGAAGATAGGCCGGACAATACAGAAAGTCAGTTCCATGTTTGTGCAGTGAAGCATTCTTTTATTCGCGGGAGCGAGAGGTAAGATAAAAGTTCTTTTTTCCTTTCTTCCGTCTTCGCGAAAAAAAAAACAAGCAAGTCGTAAGTTAGTGTCTCAGAGACTAAGACGCGCGCGCAGGAGGGAAATTCGGAAAAGTAAATACGTTTAGAACTAACTTAAAGCCTGCAAAAGCCCAACAAAATACAGGTCTCATTTAGCAAACCTTATGTAAATCTTCGTATTTAAGAAACAAGACATTTTGATCATCTTTGTACTTCCACCATTCCAGAACATGGTCAGTCCAGAGGTTCCAAGCCACTGTTAGAAAAGATCAATTCAGAACTAGTTACAGGAAGCACGAAAAGAGGTCCTTAGAACACGGCTTTAAATAGCGACTTTTCGTACTGGTCACCCTAAGCGAGACGACAAGAATCCACAACCTTTCCACATATGAGAGAGGCCGATAAAGTCGTTAGCCTCCAATGTTTTTTGCCTCAGCTCTCAATGAAAAATAATCAAAGTGGCTATCAGCCACTGAGTTTTGAAAAGGATCGTCTGCAAACGGTGGCAATTTTTATGCCACAACGCTGAGGTTTAATTCTATGGGTGTTATGCCATTGTTATATCGAAGCAGTAAAGATAAAGCCAGCTGGCATTGTTAGGAAAAAACGCAAAACGCAACTGTCAGAGAATACATAAGGAGAGATGTGACACAGTAAAAAGCACTCGTGAAGTCAAGATGCTACCACAAGGAAAGTCAGGCTGCTTCTCCACCTGGGGGTACTCCCTTAAATGGGCTATTTAGGTATGTACGGCACCAAAGGGTAGGGTTTTTCAGCCTTTTTGGTCATAAATAGGGTATCGATTTTGGCCATTTTGGTCTTAAATAGGGTATGGTTTTTGTACTTTAGTCTTGAGTTGGGTATGTTGTTCCGAAGAAGCTACAGCTTTTCCATCATTATCGATAAGACCATAACAAAAGCCCTTCAAAACTATGTTTAGGGCAGCTGTGTCAGCCGCAACGGTCATAAATAGGGTATCAAATTTTTGTTCCGGTTATAAATAGGGTAGGGAAAATCGCAGATTTTGGTCACAAATAGGGTAAGGTTTTGGGAAGCGAGCCGTACAACCCCTCCAAATTTTTCTGTGAGTACTCCTTTGGCTTCTCCACCACTAGAGCTGTTAGTAAGCGAATAATGTTAAATTTAGTATGTAATAAAGTTGACATACAGTGATATCAATGCAAAGATATGACAGATGATCAAGTTATGCCCACAACTTAAGCAGCTGTGAAGATGACCTCCGCGATACAGTGCAGTGCTCTAACAATGAAGCTATCAAGCCAACTGGGACCTAGTTACGTTGTGATCTCTTAATATACTCATTGATAGTGAAGAATGCGTTGATCATTCAGATCTTTTCATCTTTTTCGCTGTTCAAATTAAAGATATTTCGTATATTCAGTAACTAAAATTGACATACGGTAATCGCCTTTCAGTTCTAACTTTAAAATGTGCAGAGAAAATTGTTCGTGCACACTAGCTGGTGAACACAGACAGTCTCCTTGTGAGACGTAAGGCAAAATCAGTTAGTGAGCAGAGCGATCCAGACTCGTGGCTTGGGAACCTGAGGTCACCCCTTCCTCAAAACCACTGTCGAATCCCGGGGGGTCCTTCTAGGTGAAAAGGCCAAGGATCGTCGACGGAAAGTTTGAATCAAAGCACTAAGGGGCTAGTCAAAAAGTAAAGGGGGGGAGGGTGGGTCAGAGCATTTAAATATGTGGTGGTTAGATAACACATGACCCACGCCTTCCATGTGGCACAAAACTGAATGACCCAACCCTTATGAGGGTTGAAAATTACATGACCCACTCCCCTATGAAACATGACATTTTTGGTTGCATAATCCAACAAAACCACATTTTGTGTATGAAATTGTGGTATTATACACTTTTTTGATTTATTTCTTAACAATAATGCAAAATCGTCTAAAAATAATTATATTGCTTTCCTTTACTCTTGTTCTTTTGGTTGTTTTTTCAACTGGTTATATTGGTACTTAGAGTTTAGTTTTCAGTCATATTTAACAAAATTATCGCCAATTCAAGCAGTGAATTCAGCGACCGTGACGCACAGTTACGTTCAACGCTGAATTACCCACGGGCGTCTGTAATTGACTTAACTGCGCACAAGCTACAAATTTGATTTGTTTTAATGGAAAATGATGTTGCTCATCCGGGGATCTGTTTAAACGTCCGCCAGTGGTGGACTGGCGAGCAAGTGTACAAAGCCTTATATTCAGAAATTAATACAGCGAGGGTTGGCTTGGTCCCTTTTAATTCACAGAGCTCAGCCTTGGTTATTATTTTCCACCAAGAAATCAGATCATAATCTCTTGTTTCCACTAATTTCCCTGATTGGTATTCCAAAAGCAACCCGGTTACGCTTCGTAAAGCCTCTTGTCCCTTGAATTTGTTCTTTTTTACCCGTTATTTAATGCTTTCGGCTACTTCGAACTCGGTTGTTAAAAAATAAATACAATTGAGGAGAGCTTCGAATGCCCAATTTCAATGGACCTTTTTACCGATGTCACGCAATTCCGATTTTTTTCATCCAGACAAAAAAATAAGCCTCACCGCTCTAATTATTATGCCGAATTTAGAAAATATGCGAAGCATCAAAAGAATCCCCTGGAATTGCAAATATGACACTCCAAACTTGTCAATTTTTATAAAGAAATGTTCTGTCACGTCAGAACAAGCGTTGCCCTCTATCGTTGTTAAATCCTGAGCCTCCGCAATGCCCCGAGTTTAACGCTATTTGTCCCTGACGTATCACTGGGCAGTAACCCTTCTAAGGAACGTTTTCACACCTTTTGATCAAGTATTGCCTCACCTGACTTGGGATATGTGACCACGAAAACGTCATCCGGTCTCGTCTGAAAATTCGTGATAAAGTCGCAAAGCAACTGAGGATCGGGAGTGAAAAATGCAGAAATTTTCAGGCCCAAAACGTCAACGAATTCCTCAGATGTCCAGTCGCCTTCTGTTACTTGAAAGACAGGAGAACTTGCCATGATTATTTGTGCAAATCAGTGCTAAAGATGGGCCGATAACGATACCAAATATTCGATACCGAGATCGGTTCGGAAAATACCGCTATTCAGGCGATCGATACCGCACGCGACTTGGTCACACTTTGTCTCCTTCTGAGCCTGCACTCTTCTGGTCAGCAACAAAGCAAGCGTGCAGTCTTGTGCAGTGGACCTTGCATTTACTGCAGTGATGATTATGTTCTTGATCAGAACTAAAAGGTTTGAAAAAAAGGAAAAACAATTATTAATTAAACATATGTCTTAGTTAATGAATTAAAAACCTTTGACTTGCTTGTCTGTGTTGTTGTACCCTGTGTCAAGAGATTATCCCTTGCCTGTGTACATCCTCCCCCTCCCCTAAAAAAAAGTCGTAAAAAGGGACGCCTGTGTAGCGGGGTCGCTAATCGTGCTCCGCACTCCGGGTGGTTAACCTGGAATGATTGGAAAGTACGCTGATTTGGTGTCACAATAATCTACATTACGTAAGACATTTGCCGTCTGTTAATTGGTTAATCGATCATTTTCTCCACAAACCGCGCGGGTGGCATGTACCAGAAACCAGGCATTTTCGATCCGCCTCAAAGGCAAACACCGCGAGAAGTTTGCAATTGTGCCTAGCCACAGAATATCTAACATTCTCTCACATGTTGTAAATTTTCTTTAATTGATTAACATTCTCACATATATGCGAGTTGCGCCAACAACTACAGACGTACAGAAAATTAAATGTCTGCAACCGATGACTAAGATCCTCCTAGAGGATTGAAACCATTGTCTCGCCTGAACAAAGCCAAACAATGATATGTACACGCAAAACAGTCAACAGACTTGCGCGTAAACAGCTGTATTTGATTCATGTGGTACCAGGGGGGACAAAGGAGGCTTAAACCTATATATCGAGCTCGAGAGACAAAAGTTCAATCGAATTGATGCAGGAAACATAAGAACGTCTTTACACAAACGTTTAGCTTTCTCGAAGTAAAGCTACAGCAATCTCTGACGAAGCCGCCGGACGAGAATAAATATGATATCCATAAAAGGAAGCAACATACTTGACTATACTAGCGAACACAGGTGAATATATGAAAGATCACATATTTGAACTGTGGAGAAAGAGTAGAAAGATATGAAGACATGGTTGATCATCGCAGTTATATACACAACTTGAACAGTCGAAGCCTAAACAACATTCAAGCCTGAACGTGATTATAACCCATGACCCGGTCCAGCGCTCTACCAATTGCAACTCAACTACCAAGCCAACTGGGATTTCGTCACGCTGTGAGTTCGTAATATACCCGTAGGATATATATTACGAACTCGTACGTATTAACATTTTATTATTTTTTAATTGTTTAAAATAAATAGATTCCATGTGCAGTAACTGATCACAGAAGACGTCAAAATTTAGTGACACACTCGGCTGTTGCCTCCTGTGCCACATTTTTGTTCTTACCACGTTTGACGTCTTCTGTGTTGTCAAGTAGAATACTGAACAACAATCAAAATTTATAGTGCGAGACAACCCTGCCTTTGGTAAAACATGTACAGATCACGTGACAAACAGGTAACTCGATGACGTCACAATATCGACATCGATATTAAGATCGAAGAAAAAAGTCAGAATCGATGGTCTCTTACGGCTAACGACGCTTTTTTACGGCTAACGGTTCTCTTTAGGGTTAAGGGAACTCTTAGAAATTACATTCCATTGTTTAAAAAAATCAGAAATTTATTTTGATTACTGTAAAACATATTTAAGGTCTTAGGACCATTCCGGGATGGAAAAAGGTATTATTACACGATTTGTAGACCACCATAGTTACCACAATACACGACACAAAAAAATCTTTATTTAGTCTAATTTTTTGACAGTTAATCAGTGTTGACGGTTAATGGTTAAAAGTTTCCGATCTAAATTTCTGGCCCGTTTTATAGCTAACGTCTAACCCCATTGAGACCCTCAGAAACGTACTCGGTATCATATCGGTCTGAAAAAAAATAGTATCGGCCATCACACAACTAAATCGGGGCAACCTCCTGAGAATGCGTTCTTTTGCCTCGTCACGAGGTCCTTCCAAATAGCGAGGAAAGATTGCGTGACGTGCACAAAGAGCGTCTCCGTGTATTAAACATGGAGTGTTTTTCTGTGGACGTTTCCGGTTACCCCGTGGGGAACTCCTATATATGGGATCTTTAGGGGAAGGGGGGTGGGAGGGAGTTCCCACTTAACAAGATCTGCTGCTTTTTGCTTCCCTAACAATCTCGTTTCCAGGATTTTTCCCTTGAACGAGGCTGCCTTTCTATCTCTGGGACAAGATATGCCCAGATGTAACTAATCGATAACATCAATGAAATCAATGAGTAATCAATGGGCAATCTATGGGTAATCAGTTGATCAGTCATTGATTATTACCGATGATCGATAAGCAATCGATGGTTAATCAATAGGCCAACAAACTCCCATCATCAGTCACTGAATACATTGATTAGTCATTGATGACGTTGGTTAGTCGTCGATATCAGTTATCTATTGGCTAAGCAAACAATAACAAATCGACAACAAAGAAATACGAACAGCTTCTTTAAAGTTCTTATGAAGTAAACATACTTGCTGCTGATTTGAAAGGCTTTTCCAAGTTAAGAAGAATGGCGCTTTCCTTTTTCGAATATCCTTTTTCATTTTGGAGATATTTACGTTTTTGTATTATCCAAATGAGGAAAGTGATGACGTCATAAGAAGTTCTTCTTTAACCGTAAAACACCTTAATTAAGTACATCAAAAAAGAAACAGAATGACACCTATTCTGTTGTTGCCATGGCAATACTCTTGGCTCCAGTCTCTGTCTGTGAAAAACCAAATATCCCTATTTGCAACCCTTTAAAGTGGGCCAGAGGGTCTTGCTCGGAGCACACATGGTTCGTATATTGTCTTAACTCTCCTCATTAGAATGTTGGGAGTGGATGATCCTTGTTCAAGACAAAATCTGGGAATTTTAGTCCTAATTAGAACAAGACCAGTGGCATAACTGTTGTCATGGCAACGGCACAATGACTGTCACTTTGTTTTTTTTGTGATGTACATTTCTGGTGCCAAGTTTAAAGAACACTGCTCCAATGTATGTACAGACATTCATCACTTTCCTTATTTGAATAGTGCAAAAACGGGAATATCTCTAAAAAGAAAGAAGATATTCCAAAAAAGTAAACACCATTTTTCTTTACTTTGGAAAGCCTTTCACATAAGCAGCAATTATTTTTTGCTTCATAGGCTTTTTGAGGTTCATCAGTTTACAATGCAAACTTGCCTAACCTATGACGACAGCATCTAGATTTTTGTTCAACCTCGTCCAAAGGTTGTTGAATAAATTACTTTATGTGTATTTTACGTTCCAAAATAGACTCCAAGAAGGCTCTAGAAAGTTCGGTTAAAAATATAAATTAGACTTCTTGCCATTTTCGCAGTGGGTACTTATAAATTAAGAAACTAGTAGTTACCAGTACTTTTGCCGCACGATTAAATCAACAACGGTACAATCAATGTCAGTATCTTTTTTCATTGAAGTGCCAAAGACAACAACATTGAAATTTATTCCCTCACATTGACGAATCGTGATTGATATTACAGGTAAGATAATATGAATATTTGCTAATTCTGAAGAATTATTGCACATGATATGTAAGGCATGTAACGAGACTTGTTGGATAGTTATTAAAAATTAACCTGTAGTCACTAGATGAGGGTTTGTTCCTTGCTTTGATTTTATTCGTCTTGTTCTGTCGTTATCTTTTAAAGCCAAGTAGCATAATTGTGATGGTAGGAAGTAGGGCTTTCCACAAGTTGCTCGAGATTTCCTAAAAAGGTTGCCCTCAATTTCTCAAAAAGTTGTTCAAACTGATGTGCTAAAAAAGTCAAAAGTTGCCTTTTGTACCGAAAGCTACTCAAGAGTTGCTAAAAAAAAAAAAATCGTTGCTCTCTTCCTTTATTTGGTCTGATGCAAAAGTAGAACAAAAGTAAGATTTCGAAGCATTTTTACGCAATTTTGCGGCGTAACCAGCGTTGCTAAATAATTAACTTTGTCCTCGATTAAAATAAAAAATGTATGAGTAAAGACTACGCATCAATATTAATCTTGTAAAATTGTTCACCTGAGACGCTCGAGTCAGTCGAGTGTGAATCTTCGTCCACCATTTTGAATTTTTTAAAAATTGAAAATTAATAAATTAATAAATTGTCTACTAAGACATTGTGAAATATGGAAGCAAGGCCAATTTTAAGCACTAAGAGCTTCTCCGTTTTCTCAGAATTGATAGAAAACTAGAAATTGCTTAGAATGCATAAAGTTGCTCGAGACGAAGAAAGTTGCTAGAAATGCAAAAAGTTGCCAAAAAGTTGCCGAGCAACTTCTGGAAAGCCCTAGTAGGAAGAATAATTTTGACAAACTACCGTAATATCGGCATTATAGCCAAAAATTCTGAGCACTCCTGGGTGCATAATATGCTGTTTTTACGAGAACAATCGGCAAAAGCCTAGGTCCACTATATCTCAAAGTCAAACTCTAATCCACTTCCTTTCAATTTTGCCAACACTTCATTTTCAAATCTCTCATTCAGTTCTGGAGTGAAGTAATTCTTCCAGTCTCCAACCACGCCCTTCCGAAGAAGCGATGTTTCGCCCATACCAGGTTTCTTAAGTAGGTAGCTTGCCGCATTTTTCTTCATTCCACTGAAAGTACACTGTTCAACAATGCGACTGATGAGTTCATCTGACAGCGGCTTGTTGAGGAAGTTGGCGATCATTCGAACATGGGAAAGTAGATCCTAAAGGAGAGAAAATTATTATTTTCAGATCGTATTCTCTTGCTATTTTCTTGAGTTTATATTGAGGTTCTATATGTCAAACGTTTTTTTTCTCGAAGCTTTTTTGAAGCTTCTCTAACATGTGGTAAGGGTTGGCAATGTATTATCAACGTTAAAATTAAACATATTATAGGAAGATAGGCGAGAGTATTAAAATTCAGAGAGGTTTTAATCATACTCGCGCGGTCAAGAGTTCTTCTATTCGCGGGGGCCGGGATTAAGAAAATCTTTTTTTTCCTTTTTTCCTTTCCTATCGCCTTCGCGAAACAGGTTATCTCGGCTAATGACTCAGAGCCTGAGAAGCGCGGGCAGGAGGGAAATTCGGAAAAGTAAGCGTGCTCACAATTGACTTGGCTAGAGCCTGCAACAAAATACGGGTCTCATTTAACAAACCTTCTGCAAATCTTCGTATTTGAGAAACAACACATTTGGATCATCTTTGTGATTCCACCATCCCAAAACATGGTCATTCCAGAGGTTCCAGGTCACTGTTTGTAATAAATGATCAATTCAGAACCATTAACAGGAATCACGAAAAGAGGTCACCAGAACATGTGATTGTCTCGTGGTTTTCAACGATCTGACGAGAGAGCACTCCCATGTGCCATGGTTGGGGATGCTTCTCGGCAAATTCAGATTAAACCCCCTACTGCGATCAATCTAGATGGGGTTCGAGCTTTATTTAAGCCCTAAAAGAAGCTAACAGATACTATTTTAAATCGGATAGGCAGCGTTTTCTCTTCGACTAAAACCAATCAACGTTTTGATCGCCTTATACATGCACTGGACGGCGGGTGTACAAAATGTCAAACACGAACGAGCGAAGGAGTGTAATTCGCCTTCAAACTTACAACTTGCACAATAGCTATAAGCTTTTCCACGCCCGCAAAATAGCTATGCTATTTTCCAGGTTAAAAATGAAAAACTGTCTGATAAAACCCTTAAGCTCTGTTACTGGTAAAGAAGATCCCCCCTCCCCCCTATCCCAACCCTGACCTTAGCCGAACGAGTTAGTTGAGTCAGATGAGGAAAAAGGAGTTGTACAACTTGACAAATTGAAATGCTTGATATGCCACACAATTCTCCTTTATATTGCAATATTTATAGCGGACGCCACATCATGCAGATCCTCTGTCCTGATAGACTACGAGCAGTCCCTCTTTCGCTTAGTCCGTCGTGCGTGACGAGAAAGAAAATTGCGAGAAAAAAATAGCCGCGCGAAATCCTGGGGGTGAGGAGCGCGCGAAAGGAGGGACTACCGCCTAAGCCCAAGAGTTTGAATCATGCGTTGCTCTCACAACGTAAAAATATGATTGGTTTATGTTACGAGCGTTGACAACGCGTTGTCAACATTCGAGATACGTGTGATGTCTTGCAGGAATGTTTTGGAACCGGAGCAAATCGAAGAGTTGGAATCGCGCTTCGCAAGCCGTTGCCGTGATGTTCTTCCTTCCGATTCTGCCAAAAGGCTTTTGTAAGATTTAAAACTTATCAAGTGTTTTATTTGGCAAAGCTTTCCACCTCCAACCCGACTGCGAGCGTGTTAGTTCACCGCTCAACAGCATCGTCCAAGTCAGCGAATATGAATTCACTGGTGAGCTTGGCCTTTCTGCCGTCCATTTGAAAGATTGAACCGGACTTTCACTTGAAACCACACATTCACCTGAAACTTTCCGCTGCTATCTGCAGTTGGATGATCTCCTATGTCAAATACATAGTGTAAATTCTCGGCTGAAACTCTGCATTTGAAATCTTCCTAATAACTTTTAGATTTTGCAGACGCAGCGAAAATCGTTGCAAGATGCCTCATTCGCTGTCTTCTTTTTAAAACTTCTTTGGCAATTTCGCTGAACGAACACTGAACGAAGATATACTTCTCACAGCATGTTTCTGCCTAGTTACTTGAAGAGTAGTAGAATCGAGCAATTTTATTCAGGATATCTCCCAGGGTTATTGACAACAGGCGATAACAAGAGGACGTCAAGATGAGAAATCCTACACCGAAAAATCACTCGGCCGTGAGAGGTCAAACTCTTGGGCTTAGGCGGTAGTTCCTCCTTTCGCGCGCCCCTCGTCCCCAGGATTTGCGCGGCTATTTTTCTCTCGCAGTTTTCTTTCGCGTCGCGCACGACGGACTAAGCGAAAGAGGGACTACTCGTAGTCTACTGTCCTGATCGAATTGTAATTTGGAGTGTTGTTTTTGTGGAGGCAAGAAACCCGGAGCACCCGGGGAAAAACGCTAGGAACAAGGCGAGAACCAACCACAAACTCAGCCCACATATGGTACCGGGCTGGAATCGAAGCCGGCCACATTGGTGGGAGGCGAGCGCTCTCACCACTGCGCCAACCCTGCTCCCCAAACCAATACAAGAAATGTAAGTAAAGGGTATTTATAGAGCAGTATCAGGTTTTCTGGAGTCTTAAGGCTCATTTAATTACCAAACTTACCATTTCCTTCCACAAATAACTTGGCATAAAACTCCCATGGTCCATTAAAACCATTTTCAAAAAACTTCAAACTTGTCACAAATTTAAAAAACGATACTGCAACATCCTTTGGATTGCGAGCAACGTAAATATATTTACACTTGATGTCTTCATTTGCACTTTTAGGGACGATATTGTAGGGAAGGTGAGCCTTTAAAATGCGGGGACTCGGCAGAGCGTCGAAGTCAGGATGCTCCTCAACTGGATTGGTTGACGACCATTCCAGGAACGGAATTCGTTTATTAATGTGGTCACTTTTGACTTGTCCTTCGTTAAAAATCTGCCAGACAATTTCTTGAACCCAAGTTGTCCCTAAACGAAATGATGTTCAATTTAGTATGCAATAATTAACAAACAAAGAAGTCTCGACTGTGCTCTGTTCTGTTGTAAAGCACTTAGGAAGCGGTAGAGCACGAAAGAAGTGTTTTTCCCTAGTTCTTGAGTGCTCTACCGCTTCCTAAGCGCTTTACAACAGAACAGAGCACAGTCGAGACTTCTTTATTTGTTTTATGATAAAGAATCCAATAATTTCGCCACGCATTCGGCTGAATTTTCAAACCAAACTTTAGTTTCCAAACGAGTCAAAGTGGCGTCAGCCGTGCTCTGTTCTCTGATAAAGCACGCTAAAATAAGCCAATAACAATCCACGTTAGAATTGTTTAACTAATTTGATTGGCTAACGAAGCGGCAGCTGTCAATCACAAACGGGACTTCAGCTAAGCTTTCAGCTTCGAGTAGTTTCGAGCGGCTTTCGAGAGAAGAACGATGCCTTCAAAGTTCGCTCTTAAGTTAATTTTCAAATGAGGATCTAAAGGCAGGTAAAGGTTTGTAGTCCAGAGGAATTCGGCCGTATTGTGGCTCATGAAAACGTGCACTTTTCCAATGGAAATTACTAAACAAGGAGCTCAAAGCTTGCGGATGACACTTGTTTAACGTGGGGTCTTTCATCCTAAGTGGCTGCTTTGGGCTTTGCTCATGTTTTATCCTAAGACCAGTCGAACGCAGATTAGAGTATCGTGTAAAACCCGTAAAAAATCACATAAATTGCAGCTCTTTGTCAAGGTTCTTCTTAGTTCAGCGATTACGTTGTCCAGCGTTTCGATAGGAAGTTTTCCCCTCCTGCTGAAAAAATCTCGTTTACATTACTTCGCCGATGCAATACCTTTTCATCTTCCCCATTACTACACGTCAATCGTTTGCATCTTCTTCGTCAGTATAGCTTAAGGCTTCGAACACTTAAAGGTCATCGCCATCAATAACGTCCTTGAACATGACGAGTTGATACTCGGCGCTTTCCCGCTCCAAACAGAGTAATTATTACCGTACTTCTCTTTCCATAGCTTCCAGTTCTCGGGGATCTCGCTACTTAATTGACCACAAATCTAAATGTTGCGGAGACAATGATATCTAAAGGAATAACATTGAATAAAGTGATGCTTTAGGCGGCAAGGTACCGGAAGTTGTTTTCGCTCGTAGGCATTCGTAGACGGTAGACGTTGTCAAGGAATTTGAACTACCCTTTCGCTGCAACGTGTGATATTAGATAGCAGAGAGAACCTTAAACGAACGTAGTCAATCAAGGTTTAATCCGGCTACTGTAACTCAGGAACGCGTATATTATACAACTGTATTTATAGCATAAATTACATAGCCGTTACAAAACATAAGCGTGCATATAAAGAATATTTCGCAAATTAGCATATTATAGCCTTGAATTAAGGTATGTCCGCCATTTTGAATAATCAAATCCAGCCGGTGTCAGAAAATCGTTTCTCCAGTTTAGCTACGACGTCAGTGCTTTCTCACTGGCTCAAAGCCAAGCCTTTTTGTTCATTCACTTTATAAGTGCGACACCACCCGGATGGTTGGGCGGCCAGTTAACTCCACCGCAATATACACATCTCTCTTAATCTGTCTTGAAACAATACCTCCTGGATGTATATTCAAGTATTATTCCTAAACCACCCCCTAAAAATCCCCCTAATATCCCCTCACAGCCTGCATTCTATTAATCCTCTACATATACCTACACCGACCACTTCTCATTAATCCCCCACATATACCTACACAGCCTACATTTCATTAATCCCCTACATATACCTACATAGCTTACAGCTCATTGATCCTTCACATATACCTACACAGCCTACATCTCATTAATGCTCCACATAAATCTACACATCCTACATCTCATTAATCACCCACATATACCTACACAGATTACATTCCATTAATCCCCCACATATACCTACACAACCTAGAGCTCATTAATCCCTCACATATACTTACACTGCCTACATGTCATTAATACCCCACATATACCTGCACAGCTTACATCTCATTAATCCCCCAAATATACCTACACAGCAGTACATCTTAATAATCTTCCACATATACAAACAAGGCCTACATTTCATTAATCCCCTACATATACCTACACAGCAATACATCTCATTAATCCCTCACATATCTACACAGCCTACATCCCATCAATCCCCCACATATACCTACACAGCCTACATCTCATTTATCCCCCACATATAACTACACAGCCCACATCTCAATGATCTTCCACATATACCTACACAGCCCACATCTCATTAAATCCCCCAAATATACCTACACAGCCTACATCTCATTAATCCCCCACATATACCTACACAGCTTACATCCCATTTCTCCCCAACATATACCTACACAGCAATACATCTCATTTATCCCCAACATATACCTACACAGCCTATAGCTCATTAATCCCTTGCACATACCTACACAGCCTACATCTCATTAATCCCCCACATATACTTACACAGCTTGCATCTCATTAATCCCCCACATATACCTACACAGCAGTACATCTCTTTAATCCCTCACATATACCTACACACAGCCTACATCCCATCAATCCCCCATATATACCTCACAGCCAGTACATCTCATTTATCCCCCATATATACCTACACAGCCTACAGCTCATTAATCCTTCATATATACCAACACAGCCTACATCTCATTAATGCCCCACATATACCTACACAACCTACAGCTCATTAATCCCTAATATATACTTACACTGCCTACATTAGATTAATCCCCCAAACATACCTACACAGCTCACATCTCAATAATCTTCCACATATACCTACAAAGCCTACATTAGATTAATCCCCAACATATACCTACACAGCATACATGTCATTAATCCCTCACATACGCCTACACAGCCTTCAGCTCATGAATCCCTCACATATACCTACACAGCCTACAGCTCATTAATCCCTCACATGTACCTACACAGCCTACATCTCATTAATCCCCCACATATACTTACATAGCCTACAGCTCATTAGTCCCTCACATATACTTACAGTGCCTACATCTCATTATAAATCCTTCAAATATACCTACACAGCTTACATCTCATCAATCCCCCAAATCATACCTACACAACCTATATCTCAATAATCTTTCATTTATACCTACACAGCCTACATCTCATTGATTCCCCACATATACCTACACAGCCTACATCTCATTAATCCCTCACATATACCTACACAGCCTACATCTCGTCAATTCCCCACATATACCTACACAGCCTACAACTCATTAATCCCCCACATATACCTACACAGCTTTCATCGTATTAATTCTCAACATATACCTAAACAGCCCACATCTCATGAATCCCTCACATTTACCTTAATTCACAGTTTGCATTTCATTAAATCGTTTCTAGAGTCATTGGTCATTATATTCAGTGGTTATCAACTCATGTACAACCAAGTGGTCTTAAGATATCTTGGAACAAGTAAATTGACTATCGTTAGTCAAATTATCCGTTCACTTGTAGCCTGCGAACAGGCTCCTGGTTGGGTTGATGGGTTAGTGCGAGCTAGCCAAGTGTGGTCTACAGCGAGCGGGGAGAGCCGAGAGCTGGAAGCCTGTTCGCAGGCTAGTTCACTTGCCGTGCGTTCAGCCGTTCGAACGGATACCGTAAGGAACGTTTTCGCGTGAGAGGTCACTTATTCGCCGATGCATTATTGTGGTTGAATCGGCAAAGTTCTTCTTTTAACGACGCTTTTAGGGTCGAGAAAGTAAAATTGGCGGTGTACTTACTTCTGTTTACGTGACGCGTGATTGGTGAAAAAAATTCTCCGTGATGCGTGGTGTAATAGAAAAATTCAGCATGATGCGTGATTGGTACCCCACCTTTGCCACCCTCTTGGTGATCGAATGATTAAACAATTATCCCGAATTATTGAACTTCATCGTCGCAAAATATCGTGATATTTCAGGGTCTCACAGATCAATTATTTGCGTAAGATGACTTCGGGAAAATATTGATCTGCTCGCCAGTGACAGTGAGTAACGATATTTAGCTCAGCCTCGTCCAGCATTTGTTAAACATTATTTTCCTTGTTAACGCTCGATACCCTTGTTCTGAGGTCTAAAATTAGCGCACATCTCTAATAATGACCTCGGCTAATCAGAAATGCCCTTCGTTTGCGTATACATTTGAGGAGAAATGCCCAATTAGATCCGATTCAGAGTGATAATCCTACTCTATTTCAGAACAAAAAGTCGAATCTACACCCTGTTTCAGACGGAAACAGCTCAAAAAGCATACCTTTTTGACGCTGCAAATACCTTTATGGTAAAAAGTATAAAATAGAGTTAGTTGCCTGTACTTGACTGTCACAATAATGTCACAGTACGTTGCGCAATACCACGGTCACGAACACAATAACTCCACCGAAATCATGTCACGCCTTACTGTACACATAAGTGAGAGAAAGCTATGTTCTCTGACCAGTCGAGCCAGTGAGTCTCTCCAAAGCCCCGAGTTTAACGCCAGTGTCCACTGGACACGTTTATAAGGGTCAACAATGCCCCAGATTTAACTACTAGTTGTCCCTGACATGTCATGTCTACTGGATAATAACTCTTAAGAACGTTTATACACATTATGATGTATTGCTTCACCTGACTTGGGATATGTGACCACGAAAACGTCATCCGGTCTCGTCTGAAAATTTGTGATAAAATCGGAAAGCAACTGAGGATCGGGAGTGAAAAGTACGGAGATTTTCATGCCCAGCACGTCAATGAATTTTTCAGATGTCCATTCCCCCTCTGTTACTTGAAATACGGGAAAACTCGCCATGAATGATTTGTGCAAATCGGTGCTAAAGATGAGTCGATACCGATACCAAATATTCGATAACCGAGTTCGCGTCGAGAAATATCGATACCAGCGAGAAGTATCGATGTCTTTGGATACTGCACGTGACTTCGTCACGCTTGTCTGCTTCTGAGCCTGGGTTCCTCTGGTCAGCAACAAAGGAAGTACGCAGTCGTGTGCAGTGGGTCGAGCAGTGGACTGTTCAGTTATAAGCGTTCTTCTTATACTTCTGTTTATGCTTATGTTCGCTGAGGACATGCTGACATGAGTATTAAGTTCTCGCTGATTAGCTGAAGGTCTTTCGCTTATGCTTCTGCTTCTGCTTATGCCAACCATGTTCCCACTGGACATAACGGCGATATAAGAAGAACACAAGGTTTTGATATTCTCATGCTTACATGATTATGCCCGGCCGTCGACCACCGATTAGCGCATAAGCTTCTTTTCTTTTGTTTATACTTATGCTTATGCTTGCGCCGCTAGAGAGGACCGGGCTTTACTTTACTTTACTTCACTTTACTTTATTGTAAATAATATTAATTTTATATAGCCGAGATATATTTAAATAATGTCCCCAATTAGTGGTTTTTTTTTAAGCTTAATACCCTTCACACTTCAGTGATGAATGTTTTATTGAACAAAACTGAAATGAGAGCAAAAAGGTTATTGATGAAACAATGCTCTCTTTAATAAATTGAAACTGATCTTTGATTTGCTTGTCTGTGTTGTTATGCAACTTTATATAATATGTCGAGTTATTCTCGCATTTTGATCTGATTGGTTCTTTCTCTTGATCAGTTGAAGGACAGACGAATAGATGACGTCAACGATTACCTTTTTTTATAACATAAAACAAATCGATTCCTTGTTGTTGTGCGTCTGTTCAGTAATTGATCACAGAACACGTCAGAATGTAGTAAGAACATCAGTGACACACTCGGCTATCACATTTTGACATCATCAATCTGTGACAATTACTGAACAGACGCAGGCATCGTGGGTTCTCTTTGTTTAATGGAATACTGAACAACAATCAACAATTAGAATGGCGAGGCAACCCTGTATTTGGTATCTGCAACCCAGATACCTTCCCCTCGACATGTTGGTTGATATATTTTTTCTATCACAAAGCATTAACGAGGGAGAAACGAAATAAAATTTCTTACAAACAACGAGTCTAATAACGCATTAGAATACAGCGCTTGATAATTCCTGATTTTGTTCATTCCACATTTTTAATTTCCTGGTGTCCGTTTACTAGTACATCTGTCTATTTACTGTTATTTATATTACTGGCCTACCATAGATACTAATATAACATCCGTTGACGACAGTACCGTTCATTGTCGTAAAAAGATAATATATGAAAGATCATATATTTAAACTGCGGAGAAAGATATAACGAAATGATTGATCTTTGCAGTTATACACAAAACCTAAGCGGTTGTGAAATTAAAAAAGCCTGAAAAAATTCAGGCCTAAACGGGATTCGAACCCATGACCTCTGCGATACCGGTGCAGTCCTCTACCAACTGAGCTATCAAGTCAACTGGGAGCTGGTCACATTGTGAGTTCGTAATACACCGGTAGATCGTGAAGAATACAAGTGGACATATGAACGAGCATATATTTGAATTGCGAAGAAAGATGTGAGGACATGATTGATCATCGCAGTTATGCACACAACTTAAGCAGTTGTGAAATTTAAGCCTAAAAAAAATTCAGGCCTGAACGGGATTCCAACCCATTGACCATTGTCAAATTCATGTTCCTAACAGTTTTGTTTTTCATATAACTTTTATTTGACTTTAACTAATTATCTCAAATAGACTAAACTAACTACTCTACAAATCCGACTGTCACTGTCGGCTTCTGCTATTGCTATATCTCAAAATCAAACTCTAATCCAGATCCTTTCAATTTTGCCAACACTTCATTTTCAAATCTCTCATTCAGTTCTGGAGTGAAGTAATTCTTCCAGTCTCCGACCACGCCCTTCCGAAGTAGCGATGCTTCACCCTCACCATCTTTCTTAATTTGGTAACTAGCAGCATTTTTCTTCATCGCACTGAAAGTGCACTGTTCAGCAATGCGACTGATGAGTTCATCTGACAGCGGCTTGTTGAGGAAGTTGGCGATCATTCGAACATGGGAAAGTAGATCCTAAAGAAGAGATACTTATTATTTTTTTTGACCTTCTATTGAGGTTTTACAATCCATCAAATATTTTTACTCGCGCACGATAGGTCTAAATGCGTCACGTGACCGAATATGACTCAATACGCTCCAGCTAAAACTGAGGAATATCCGAGTGATATTTGAAAACCGCGCGTGTTGAAAAACATATTTGAAGGCCGAATAATAAACACAATAGCCTCCATTCGGCGCGAAAAGATACTCGGATATTTAAGAATTGGTTCATGCTTAGGGTGCGTATATCGAGTTATGGATGCACGTAGGAAGTTTGGAGAGTACGAAGGAAGCGTAAGAGTTGCTCGAGACGCCGACAGCCGAGAGCAACTCTAGCTTCTTGAGTGCTCTCCAAACTACCCAAGTGCATCCATAACTCAATATACGCAAAGCTAAAAGCATGAAACAATTCTTTTATAACATGGCGACAACACCTTGGGCGCTAAAACACGTTTTATTTGTGATAGACTACAAAGTTCTCACAATGGACGGTGAAGGAAGGATCACGCCACAATCATTTGAGCAACTGAGAAGCGAAAACGCTTAACCTGGTTGCTAAAATTGTCAATAAAAAATTCACTTCTTCGAACTAATTATAATAAAAATGTAGGCAGACAAAGTCAAAAATACTCGATGAAATTGTAGATAAACAAAGTCAAAATACTCACGTTTAAGTAAACATCTTAGCTTGGCAAAAGTCAAAGGCTCGAAGTAGAGTTTGGATTGTTCAGAATAATCTTCACATTGCCGAAACTTAAACAAAAGGAACTTGCACGAAACTCGATGAAAATTTTGCAGCTAAATTGAAACTGCCCATGTCATCTTATATACGCACGGCCGTGCACATATAGAGATTTGTATAGGTAATCATACGGTTTCGAGTTCAATTTGGAATTAATTTGCACTTGTGAGTTTTTCAAAAAGCTGAAATTGCACGAGCCGCTTCGGCGAGTGTAATTTCAGCTTTTTGAAAAACTCACAAGTGCAAATTAACTCCAAATTGAACGAGAAAAACCTTATGATTAAAAAACCTTAAAAATTAGCGCGGAGGAAGTGCCGGAAGATCTTTCTTGAAGCCATTTTTTCTCATTTGAGAAAAAATTTTTCAAAGTTTCAGCAGAAAATTTTGGTCATCATTTTACGTGATATCATTTCCTTAGAAAAGTTCCTATTGTCTTTCAGTCAATCATAATCCAGAATTTCGATGTGTAATTTGCACTGGTGTTACACTTTTTGCACTGATGTTACACTTTTTGCACTTGTGTTACACTTGAACTGCACTGCTCTCAGCCAATCAGAATCGAATAATTTTTTCATGTGTATTGTTAATATAATAATCAAATGAATGCGCGCGCTCTGATTGGTCAATCAGCTATGGTTTATTGTGCCAGTAAACTCATGGAAATTTCGCGTGTCTTCTGAATTATCATATAAAAGCAATAGACCACAAGTTTCTATGGTTTAGAGACACGATAAACCAGTTGGGATGTTGGAAGAACACTCGAAGAATTCTTAAATCACTCGCCTGCGGCTCGTGATTTACGAATTCTTCTCGTGTTCTTCCAACATCCTGCTTGGTTTATCAGCCTATAAACCATAAAAACTTGTGGTCTATTGCTTAATTCGTCCATGATGGCTCAATAGGAATTGACTAGCGCGCGCGCTATGTCATAATCCACTTTGTCCTTTGACATTATCCGTTCCTCAAAGCTCACAGTTTCATCGAGCTACGCTCTCGGTAAACTGTTCGCGTCTCGGAACAGATAACTCCGCCGACAAATATCCGAGCATTTTTTCGCGCCAAATGAAGAGTATTCTTTGTATATCGAGGTTCCATTTGTCAAAATTCTATTTCTCGTGACAACTGGCCTAGGCACGCTGATTGTCATTGCTTCAGAAATTCTGACAAAAAATACCAACATTCTCATCTTGGAATAGTATAGTGACTGCCAAATGACTGGATGCCAGATCCTAAAAAAGAGGAAACATATTCCATCCAAGATATTCGAAGAAAGACGAAGTAACGAGCGATTCTTATGATCTAAGTTTACGATAAATGCTTGCAATTGAAATTTCGAACCTAGGAGCAATTTTGTTCTTTTGATTAAAAGCTGTATATCATGACCATTTCTTGGAAGGTGTTAAAAAGTGGCAATAGATTATTAAACCACTTACAGGTTTGAAGTTTCTCACAAATGTGATAAGGGTTGGATCAAAGGACAGCTTAAGCCTTGAAATGTATTATAAACGGTACTTTTACAGTTAACTATTATTAGCCTGCAGCAGGTCAAGAAAATACAGGTCTCATATAACAAACCTTTTGTAAATCTTCATATTTAAGAAACAAGATATTTGGATCATCTTTGTGCTTCCACCATCCCAGAACATGGTCATTCCAGAAGTTCCAACCTACTGTATAAAAAAGAAAAAGAATGATGAATTCAAAACCAGTTACAGTAATTCCCAAAGGAATTTCTCACTTACCATTTCCTTCCACAAATAACTTAGTATAAAACTCCCATGGCCCATTAAATCCATTTCCAAAAACCTTCAGGCTTGTCGTGAATTTAAAACGTGAGACTGCGACATCTTTAGGATTGCGAGCAATGTAAATGTATTTACACTTGTTGTCTTCGTTTGCACTTTTAGGAACAATATTGTAGGGAAGATGAGTCTTCACAATGCGGGGACTTGGCAGAGTGTTGTAGTTTGGTTGGGGAAATCTTGCACTGGTTCCCGCTTCAAGGAATGGAACTCGTTGCATAATGTGGTCACTTGTGACTTGTCCTTCATTAAATATCTGCCAGACAATTTCTTGAACCCATGTTGTCCCTGAATGAAATGATGTTAAATTTAGTATGTAATAAAATTGACCTACAATTCTAAAATTGTAAAGACACGAATGATCATCGAAGTTACGTACACAACTTTAGCAGTTTTGAACAAAAAGCATGAAAAAAAGGGTTTTGTAATTACCTTCGTCCGCGGGTGTCCACTCCCGATGTTGATTTCGCATTAATTATTTAAAATTATTATTTTTCTTGTTACTGCTCGATACACTCGGTACCCTTTTTGTTCAGACCTCTAAAATTAGTACAGTAACCCTGGCTGCCTTGTAAACACGATGAAGAAAAAAAGAGAAAATGTGTGAGTGCTAGGGTAACCCGCTTGCTAGGGTAACCCTCTTTCCTTGTAAACAGGCCCTAATACATGACCTTGTGTATTATTCATGCACAGTACAGGCTAATCGGAAATGCCTTCCATGTGTAAACAAACGAGAAGGACTTCGATTATGCCTAATCCGATCCGATTTAGAGTGCAAATCCTACTCAGTTTTAA
Source organism: Orbicella faveolata (assembly GCF_042242905.1). Taxonomy (NCBI): domain Eukaryota; kingdom Metazoa; phylum Cnidaria; class Anthozoa; order Scleractinia; family Merulinidae; genus Orbicella; species Orbicella faveolata. The sequence continues at coordinate 17,839,468 of NW_028301558.1, forward strand.
ACCAAAAAGTCAAATCTATACCCTGTTTCACTGAGACCAAAACGGCTCGAACAGAATACATCCTAATGCTGCGCAGTACATGGCAAAGGGAGTTCGTTTCCTTGAGCTTGGACTTCAATTCTATATAATTACCGCTTTTCTTGTGGCGTGCTCACGTTCAAAATTTGCAATTACCTTTGCTTCTGATGTTACGTTTAGCTTCATCAGATATAAGACCCTCTAGGAAGTTGACGCTCTACAAAGTTGCAATTCGAAAGGGCTCTTCGTATTTAATCCAAGCTTTTGCGTTGCGTGACAATTGGAAATGGCAGCCCGTGAGGGCTCTCGCTTAGGTCAAAAGATGGCATATCGTCAAAGTAGTGCTGATTGAACAGCCTTGCATTAGATGAAGTATTAATTTCAATGCGTCGGAGCTCTAGAGTAATAACGTTTCGTTTTAAATGCCAGATGTTTCTGTTGCCTTACGGCCACCTTATATGCATGTTGCCGATATTCAGGTGCTACTCCGAGTATCACCAGTTTCTCGATCGTACAAAGCTTTATAAATGTCTGAGGGGTATTTTTTCAGGTAATGCGCGTACAAAAAACCTCAGAGACCTAAATCTTCGCGAAGTTGTATTTAGATCAATCATCTATCATATGCGAAATTATTGACTCTATTTATTGAGTGGTTACGATTGTTTGGTAAGTTAGTAATCGACAACCGGCCGCCGCTAACCTTGTTCTTTCGCAGGCCTTTACAAGGGTAAGTCTCAATTTAGCACTAGTGGTCCCTGACATATCATGTCTACTGGAAAATAATCCTTTAGACCGTTTATACCCCTTAAACTTTTAATAACATGTTACTGCCTCACCTGACTTGGGATATGTGACCACGAAAACGTCATCCGGTCTCGTCTGAAAATTCACGATAAAGTCGTAAAGCAAATGGGGATCGGAAGTGAAACGGGGAGCAATTTTAAAACCCAAAACGTCGATGAACTTTTCAGATGTCCATTCGCCTTCTGTCACTTGAAAGACAGGAAAAGTCGCCATGATTGTTTGTGCTGAATCACGCTACAACAGCCCCCTGCGAAGAAATTGTTTTGGCTCGTCACGCACTCCTTCCCAACAAGGAAGGAATTATTGCGTGACTTGCGTGACTTGACCGTCTCGGTCTCCCGGCTCGGTCCATAAACACGCATAAAAAGAACTTGGCCAATATCCAGCCATCTTGACCTCACGCTTGGTCAATTACCCATATATACATCATTAGTATCTAAAGTAATAACAATTTAATTCAGAAAACAGCCCCAAGGAAATACGCGCGCTGATTGGTTAAAAGTCGTGTTTCTATTAAACAATTATATTGTGAAGTATATATGAAATAATTCATATTTGAACTACGGTTGTAGATGAAAGTGAAGAATGATCATCGCAATAAATTTTCCAATTTAAACAATTGGAAAGAAGAAGCCTGAAAAAAAAAATCAGGGCTTCAACCCCATAATCTTAACCGCTCAATAAATAGAGTCAATAATTTCGCATATGAGGTTTTTTGTACGCGCATTACCTGAAAAAATACCCCTCAGACATTTATAAAGCTTTGTACGATCGAGACACTTGTTGGTGATACTCTGAGTAGCACCTGAATATCGGCAACATGCATATAAGGTGGCCGTAAGGCAACAGGAACATCTGTCATTTAGTTTTGCTGTTAAAACCAAAACGTTATTACTCTCTTGAGAGCTCCGACGCATTGACATTAATACTTCATCTAATGCAAGGCTGTTCAATTAGCAAAACTTTGACGATATGCCGTCTTATCCCGTTGAAGCCCTGAGTTTCTTTTTCAGGCTTCTTCTTTCCAATTGTTTAAATTGGAAAATTTATTGCGATGATCATTCTTCACTTTCATCTACAACCGCTGTTCAAATATGAATTAATTCATATATACTTCACATCATTCGGAACATCATTTCACTCCTCACGAGAACATATGAACTCAATTGATTAACCTCGCTCCCAATGTGTGGCTTCATAGCTCAGTTGGTAGAGCATCGCACCGGTATTCGAGGAGGTCATGCACGGATCCCGTTGAAGCCGTGATTTTTTTTTTTTTTTTTTTTTTTTTTTTTCAGGCTTCTTTTTTCCAATTGCTTAAATACACACATATAAAGTGAGGGTTCTGGCACAGTGGAGAGCAAGAGGGCAAAAAACAGTCCGAAAAAGCCCCCCAGCACCTTCTCCTCAGACTAAAGCTTCGGAGAAGGTGCTGGGGGGCTTTTTCGGACTGTTTTTTGCCCTCTTGCTCCCCACTGTGCGTCCAGAACCCTCACTTTATATGTGTGTGTGTGCTGTGCCAGAACTTAGTGTGTGTGCTGTGCCAGAACTGCGCGTGTGTGCTGTGCCAGAACTGAGGCATGAGCGTTGTGCCAGAACCGTGTGTGTGTAACGCAACAGCAAAGCGAAAAAGCTGGTCCATCGTCCGTAATCAATATGCGCGGATGTGCCCTTCACTTGTATATACAAAACTGTGCCACAAAATTTTCCTATTGGAGGAGTGCACGCTCAGTGCATACTGCGCTGGCATGGCTGCCGCAAGATACTCGTCCGATGTTCTGCAAATGTTCTACGACCCAATACCGAGGGAGGAAAGAATAAACCTTCCCGAGCCGTTGGCACACGAGGTTCACGCATTATATGACGGGTTCCAAATATCCCAAAACAATTTCCAAGAATGGCTCCGTGTGTGGAGAATGGATATATCCGAAAGGAACCCAAACAATAAAGATCTTTTGAGGTTCGCAAGAGAGAACAAAGAAAAGATCACCGATTTGGTCGAACAAGAAACCCTAAGGTTAAATAGCGTTAAAGTAAGTTTCGGGTTACAAGTGAAGTTTTCAATAGAAAGAAACGACCAAACGCAATTTATGGAGCATTATTTCAAAGAAGACGAAACGCACGTTTTCAAAAAGAATGAAGAAGACCTGATAAGACAAAAATTCGACGAATTCATTGAAAACGCAAAAGGAGAAATAGAGCACTGGTCCGAGATGGGATCAGGATGGGCGGTTGAAAGGATACAGGTCGCATACGTGAATGTTGCTCGCTATCAGCCACTTCGCGGAGGGACCTATCTGCCACTTCCCGCCAAACTGGCGAGAAAGAAAGCGATAATAAACGTCCAAAACAGGGACAACGAATGTCTGAAATGGTCGCTCAGAGCCGCTTTATTCCCTCCAAAAGATGGAAAGAACGCGCAAAGACCAAGCAAATATCCTGTCAACGACGGCATCAACTACACAGGAATCGACTTCCCGACGCCGGTAAAACAAATAGAAAAGCTCGAGGCACAAAACCCGAAACTCGCAATAAACGTATTTGGCTGGGAAAACGATTGTGTGATTGTGCACCGGATAAGCCGAAAACAAGCGAACGTGCCGCGGATAAGCCTGATGTTAATCGAGAAAGGGGAAATTCAGCACTACTGTTACGTAAAAAGAGAAAGCGCTTTGCTGTTCGATCAGACAAAGAACAGCAATGCAAAGCACTTTTGCATGCTGTGCTTGACCGGTTTCTCAAGAGCAGACTTGCTCGTGGAACACAAAAAATATTGCAACGGTGTGAACGGCAGGCCGACAAGGATTGTGATGCTGAAAGAGGGAGAAAACACCCTTTCCTTCGAAAACTTCAAGAAACAGATGAAGATGCTCTTCCTTATTTACGCGGATTTTGAGGCTCTTGTAAGAAAGATTCATGGCTGTGAGCGTGAGAGAACGCAAACAAGCTACACAGAGAAGACCGAAAGGCACGAGGCATGCGGCTATTCTTACCTTGTTGTGAGAAGCGATGGTGAAGTGGTAGGCTCCAACACTTACAGGGGCGAAAACGCGGTTGGGGAGTTTTTAAGTGCCATTATGCAGGAGGAGGAGAAAATAAGAGAGAGTTTGACCACACCAAAGCCGATTGAAATGACGTGGAAGGACTGGGAAGACTTCAAGAAAGCGGACGATTGCCACGTTTGCAACAAAGCTCTGATAAAAGACGAATTCATGGATTCTTTGCCTGTCTGGAACTTTGAAGAAGAACCGGATGAAGAAGGTGTAAGAGAAAAATGGGTTTACTGGGGGCAAGGCCACAAAAAATGTTTCTACATGGCACAGAAAGAGAAGGAGAAGTGGGGATTTCAAAGGCTGAAAAGGCTGGAAGATGAAAAAGACAAGTTGGAAGCCGTATCACAGGAAAACTGCAAGTACTGTGGGAATCATTTACTTCAGAAAAACTTCAGAGACGCGGTAAAAGACCATTGCCACATAACTGGCAGGTTTCGCGGAGCCGCGCACAGCGAATGTAACAAGAAACTGCGAATTAACCCGAAGACTGACCCGATACCAGTCGTATTCCACAACCTGAGGGGCTACGACGCGCACCACTTGATGCAAGCGATGTCGAAGCTGGAGAAAGAGGTGAAATGTGTCGCCAACAACATGGAGAAATATATCACATTCTCGGTCGGTAATCTTCGTTTCATCGACAGCTTGAACTTTTTGCAAGGGAGCCTTGATTCACTTGTAAGAGCAACACCGAAGGAGGCTTTGAAAATAACATCAACGATTTCGAAAGGCAGCGACCTGCTTTACAAAAAAGGGATCTATCCTTACGAGTACATGGACTCAAGGGAAAGATTCAGCGAGACAAGGCTTCCGGACAAAGAGAAGTTTTACAGCAAGCTGAACGACGAGCACATAACAGACGAAGAGTACGCGCACGCGCAGGCCGTCTGGGCGGCTTTTGGATGCAAAACGCTGGGCGATTACCACGATTATTACGTGAAAACTGACGTCGCGCTGCTGGCGGATGTGTTTGAGAACTTCCGAAAACTGTGCCTTGATCAGTACGGGCTGGATCCGGCGCACTATTTCACGTCGCCAGGCCTCTCCTGGGACGCGCTCTTGAAAAAGACAGGGGTCGAGCTTGAGCTCTTCACAGACTACGAAAAGCACCTCTTCGTAGAAAGGGGGATGCGGGGTGGAATCTCTATGGTGAGCAACAGGTTCGCCAAGGCAAACAACCCGCAAGTACCGGGCTACGACCCCAGCAAGCCAAAAAAAACCTCCTCTATCTCGACGCAAACAATCTTAACGGATGGGCGATGAGTTTGCCTCTCCCGTTAAGAGGCTTCAAGTGGAAAAGCGAGCTGCCCACAGAGGAGGAGATTCTTGGGATGAAAGAAAACGCAAAGAAGGGGTGCATTCTCGAGGTGGATCTCGAATACCCGCCAGAACTTCACGAGGAGCACAACAGCTATCCCCTGGGGCCGGAGAAAAAGGCCGTAAAAAAGGAGTGGATGTCGGACTACCAAAGGGGGCTGATGAAAGACCTGGACCTGAAACCCCCGGACAGCAAGAAGCTGCTGCTGACGCTTCAAGACAAAAAGAACTACGTTCTGCATTACAGGAACTTGCAGTTTTATCTGAAGCAGGGAATGAAACTGAAGCGTGTGCACAGGGTGCTGGAGTTCGAACAAGAACGCTGGATGGAGCCGTACATCCGGATGAACACACAGTTCAGGAAGAAAGCGAAGAGCGACTTTGAAAAGAACTTTTACAAGCTGATGAACAACTCCGTTTTCGGCAAAACCATGGAAAACCTGCGCAACCGCGTTGACATAAGAATAGTGCGCAGCAACGAGACAGGCAAAATAAGGAAATTGATCGCCAGCCCTTTGTACTCAAGGCATGTTTTATTCTCAAACGACATGGCGGGAATCGACATGCGAAAAAGCAAGCTGCTTCTCAACAAGCCCGTCTACACGGGGATGACGATCCTTGACAACAGCAAGATCCTGATGTACGACTTCTATTACAACGAGCTAAAAAAGCAGTACGGCCCGAAGTGCGAGCTCTTGTACACGGACACTGACAGCCTTCTTGTCGAGATCGAAACAGAAGACGTCTGCGAAGACATGAAAAACAACATGCACCTTTACGACACGAGCGACTACCCGGAGGAGCATCCCCTCCACTCAAACAAGAACAAAAAGGTCTTGGGCAAAATGAAAGACGAATGTGCAGGAACCCCCATCGCAGAGTACGTTGGTCTGAGACCGAAAATGTACTCCATCCTGAAGGCGGACGAAAAAAACATCAAAAAAGCGAAGGGTGTGAAAAAGAATGTTGTCAAGAGACAAATAACGCATGAAGAGTACAAGGAAACGCTTTTCGGTGGGAAGCAGCAATGGCATGGAATGAATATTCTTCGAAGCGAGGGTCACGAGATCTACGGCATGCATCTTAACAAAATTTCGCTTTCGCCGTTTGATTCAAAGCGATGGATTGATGACGACGGTATCCATACAAAAGCTTACGGGTACACCTGCATGGATATCTTAGTTTCATGCCGATAAGGCTTGTGACCTGGTTGTTCAGAGCCGAAACAACTTCAGGAAGTCTTTTCACCCAGGCAGTGGACCGCTTGCCCTCAGGGAGAAGTATCTCTTCGGCGTACTGGTGCCCGAACAAGCGCTCAGCCAGAGTGCGGTTGAAACGTTCGACAATGGCCTGGTCGCGGTGAATGTTAACGCGCCCGCGGCGGATAAAGGTTTGGTGCTTGTCCATCTCTTTGGTGACGGCGCCCATGAATTCGCGCCCGGGGTCAACCTGCAGCATTTCGGGCCATTCGAGAGGCGAGCGCTTGTAAATCTTCTGAAAGGCCAGGGCGACCTCATCAGAATTTTTCGAAGTCAGGGGTTCGGTCTCTTTGAAGCGGCTGGCTACGTCGACAACGGTCAGCGCGTATTTGAAAACTTTGCGGCCGCGAGGGAGCTTGTCGTGCGGCAGAAAAAGAAGGTCAGCCTGATGGACCCTGTTGGGCGTGGGAACGTCGAATTTCGGCCGAGGAATCCGCTTCGGCGCGGGGAGGTATATCTGCCAGAGCGCTTGCCTGATCAGCCACTTTTTTGCGGCTTCTTCAGGTACCTTGGCGACCTCGGCCAATTTTTTGATCGCGGCAATGCCTTTCCAGTAGCCCCCGGGGCTGTAGTAAATCTTTGCGAGTTTCGCGTCCATATAAGTAAGGCGTAAAAAAGTTTAAAGGAACCGGAAGGCCGCGTAGCCCAGAGCGAGCGCCCCGGCGCCCACGAACGCGAGTTCGCTATTTTTCTGCTGCTCGCTCGGCTGATAGAAATCTGAGAACTTCGGCTCCTTGGAGGGCACCATCTGTTTGTCAGGATGCGTCTGGCCGTAGAGTTTGAAGGCATAGTCCGTGTTGGTCATGTTCTGCTTGGCCTGCTCCTTTTTTTGCGCGTTGGTCGCGATCCAGTCGAGAAGCTGTGTTCGGTCGCGCGTGTATTTGGCGTAAGCGGCTTCATAATCTTCGAGAGCCTTGTCGTGGCACTTTTTTTCTTCAAGCGCGGCTTTGCCGCCCCCGCCGAGCGCCCTCGCCAGATAATTGCCGCCGATAAAAGCCGTGGCGTTCAAAACAGCCCCGCCAATCATGATAGCGATGCTCGCCATGGTACATATTATCGGAAGATTTTTTCAAATGCTGGCGGGGAGGATTTTCTGGTCCTCAAGGTACCCTTTTAGCGCAATGCTGCCCGCCACGGCGGCGGTGAACTTCACGTAATTCATAAAGCTGCTGCTGGGATCGGAAGTGAAATTCTCTTTCACAACCTTTTTCGCGGCCCAGCCGATGCCCGCGGCTAATCCCGTGAGAGTTGCGGCGTCAATTACGGTCTTGACAAGCTTGTTGTCTGACATGGTGCGTTGATATAAGTAAAGAGCGAAAGTTTTAAAAAAAAATTAATCTGTCTTCAATCCGCACTTATTCTTATTCCGCGAATTCTCTCTCTTTCATCAAACATTTCGTCGGCAAGACGGTTCAACATAATCCAAGTCTTGATGGTAAAATCGGTCCAAAAAAGCCCAAGCCCTCCCATTGCTGCTGTATAGATGAGAACCTGCGTAATGCTGGGGATCTTCATCGTGAGATATGAATCACGCGCAAATATTTAAATCATTTTTTTTAATCCTCTTGGCCGTGTATCGCGAGCAGGTTCTGGCTCGACACGCGCGGGCTCCGGCGCGGGCTTCGGTGTTTTGAATTTGTCGAACACGGGCTTGGCCATAGCCATGAGCTCTTCACGCTTGTAATAGAGCCCGCCCAGGGAAACGCCTATGCCGCCAATACCAATCCATTGGTTGGTGCTGAGGCCAAAAAGGCCGCCACTCTTTGGGCTTTGACCTTCTGTAGACGCGGCAGACTTTGGGGCCGATGCGGAGGCTTTCGCTTGCTTTTCTGCGTAATAAGCCTCGGCCGCTTTCTTCTGTTCTTCTCGGGCCTGACGGGTTCTTTCGGCAACCATTTTTCCGGCAGCCACACGCTTGGAGTTTTTTACGCGCTGCGTTGTTGCAGCCGGAGTCGTCGCTTGCCGTGTGGTATCGGCGGCAGGCGCTACCTTGGTCTCAACCTGAGGCGCAGTGACGGCGGCAGGCGCTGCTTTGGTCTCAGTGACGGCGGCAGGCGCGCTCTCGGATTGTTGGGTTGACATTGAAGCGAACCGTATTTTAAGCAAACAAAAAAGTTCAATTGTTAACAAACTGTCAGCAAACATCAGCCTTTGTTGATGAATGGTGATGAGTTATTCAACAGTTTCTGAGCGGGAACTTCATCAACACCCTCAAGCGGGTAGCCGTGTTCATCGCGAGAAGGGTGTTGTGGACTAAAATCCATATGTTTCGTGGTGATGAACACAGCGTTGGCCGCGGCAAGAAACCGCACTTCAAAGCCAGGTTGCCGGCCAGATTGGAGAGCTCTTTGTTCAAGATGTAGTCGTCTCTGAGCTCTTTTTGGTAAGCCTCGATGTCTTTGATTTTGACGGTCATTCCGACCGCTTTGGTTGTAAGAAAAAGGAAGCTGTCGATCAGACTTTCCGTCGTCTTCGAGCCCACGTACGTCTCGTAGCGTTTGATGTATTTCTCGACATCTTTGTCGCTCAAACGCTTGACCTGATCGTGGGTCATCTGCGTCCCGATAGCCTCTTTGGCTTTGCCTGTTGACACGAGAACAGCCAGCTGCTCGCGAAGAGCAGGAATGTCGCGTGCGCTTGGAACAAGACCGCCTCCTGGACCACTCGACGGTTCTGGCTCCGTTTCAAGAAGGCGCATAACCTCCTGCAACTCGTCTTCTGCAGACATTGCACGCGGCTATACACAGCGCACACTTTTTATTCAAATAACTTTACCCCGTAGGGGAAGCGAAGCGCGAACACGAGATAAGAGAACTTTCGGTCTTTCAGCTTTGAAAGAAACCCTCTGTACTCATCGGGGTGCAGCTCGCCAGCGTAATCGTCGAAGACGGCTTTCGTCGTCCTGGCCGAGGGGGTGTAAAAGAGGACGATCGCCGCCGCGTTCTCCCGGAAGCAAGCCGTTATTCCGGTGAACTTCTGGGTCAGCGCCCACACGCTGATGCCCATATGCCGCGCGGAAAAGGCGAGATTTACCAGCTCACCTGTGTGCCCTTTGACGTCTTTGGAGGCCGCGCAGTCGTCAAGGATTATGAGCGTGTTGGTGCCCTCAGAAAGCCATCTCACGAGCTTCAACCACCTTTCTACGTCGTGCTGCTCGCAGACTATCACATCCATTCTCGGATCGTTTTCGCCAAGCCGGTGGTAAGTCTTGTTGTGCGTGAACGTAGGGCAGATGAGCACGATGTAGTCGAACTTTCCGCGGAACGGGCCGTAGAGCTGGTCCACCACGAACCTCGATTTGCCCGAATTGGTCGGCCCGACGATGAGAGCGTTGAAGGGTATCTTGCTCGGGTCCATATTAATCCTGTACAGATTCCAGCTGTCTGTCCATAAGATTGAACTGGGAGTCGGAGATCACGAATATGTGGCAATTCACGTCGCCTGAGCCTTCGGCTTTCCGCTCAATTTCCAGCTGGATCCCATCCGTAGTGTTCACAATCCGCGTGCCGCTGCCGTGCATGTCTTGGGCCGTCATGGAGCGCATACCAATCACAAGCCCGAACTTATCACCGGTGTAAAACTTCGTAATATCCATGTGCTCCGTTTTATTTTTTTCTTTCACAAACATGTTGCGGGCCTCTTCCCACATGTCCTTGCCTTCGATGCCGTCGCTGTAAAGCTTGTTGGGCGCGCCGTTGACCGTGACGCTGACTTTCGTCAGATCGGGGAAGATGAATTTTTCTGAATCTCTGGCGCCTGCGGTATACGGCTCTACAAACAGGAGGAGGAGGGCTTTTAGCGACCTTTTCGGGGTGTTGACTTTGATGTTGATCCTCGTGTCAGTGTCTTTTTTTAAGGCCACCTCTTTGTCATGCAGAACGTTGTCGTAACTGAACTCTTTGCCGCTGGAGTAAACGCTCCTCGCGTCGTCTGCCAGAGTCTTGCTGCGTATCATTTTGTACTCGAGCTGGATGTTTTTCAGTTTGTATTTCAGCCGGGTTGTGTCGGAGCCGTTGACCACGTGTATAGCTTGGGCGAGTTTTACGTCGAACGTGAGGTCGTTGTAAAGGGCCTGGGGGTAGAAAACGCCGTGGTCGGTTAAGATCTGATGGTCAAGCCTGATCCGGTACTTTTTTCCGTATACCTCGGTCAGCTTTTCTTCGGCTTCAACGCCTGAGGTTTTCTTGTCTCCCGCTTCTGAGCGGATCTTGCACAGATCTTCGCTCTGAATCCCTTCGAGAATCCTGTTGTCTCGCTCTTCCTGCGAAAGAAAAAGGTCTTCGAACGTTTTGTAGATGTCAAACCCAACTGTGTCTTGCAGGATAGTGCCTGCAAACTTCACGACCAGCCTGTCAACGAGCGCCCGCGTGACGTTCTGGACGAGGAAGTTGTTGGCGTGCCCTCCAGCAAGGTCGATGTCAAAAACAAGCGCAAGCGAGCCCGGCACCAGAACCTCGTTCTCGTTCAGCTTGGGCACTGAAACATACAGAGTACTTCCGGGGCTGGCTTCAGAGGGGGTAAAGGTGATTCGATTGACTGCGCGCTCGGCCTTCATGCCGTGTACGGTCTTTTCGCTGTGCGTTGCGCGAAGGTTCTCTGGAACTGACATTGTATATACGCCGGCATTAATTTTCTAATTTAAAAAATAACCGGCTTCACCTATATCGCTATGGCGCAAGGCGGTAGCGAATTTGGTTACGAAGACCCGGACCTTGACGATAAGATTGACAACGACTCTGATGAAGGCGAACAAGAGGTTAACACAACCGGTCCTTTTCAGCCAGGTGCGGCGTCCACTCCCTACCAACCTGGCGACCCCTACCCCGGGGGCGAAAAAACGGAAATGAGTACTTTTCCTCACGAGAAGTCCGGCCTGCCTGACACTTCTTATCAGGAAGAAGAAACCCCTTTGCTCCGTGATTTCATACATACCGATGACAAACCTTCCATTCTTGAAAGGGCAAAAGAAATAATCAGAAGACGGTTTAAGAATGTAGACTTCAAAAAATTGGGCCCAATTGGTTTCAGCAAAAAAGGCAATCAATCTGAGATCGTTTCATTTGGCCCCCGGGGGGGTGAGTCTAAAATTTTCAAGCAAGACGGCGAAGGGTTACTAAAAAGTTTCATAGACGCGAAAAAATCAGCTCTGGGGCCAAGAACTGAAGACATCATTGCTGAAGACCGCGACACCATCAGAGAAGAGAAGCAAAGACTGAGAGAGTCAGAAATCCAACTTCAACAGGCGAAAACGCTCTCTTCGCAAAGAGAAAAAGTAAAGAAAGAAGCGGAAGCCCTTAGAAAAAAAATCTCGCAAACTGATGATCAGATTGATGCCATTCAGGATGAATATGGTTCGAATCTTGAAAGTGAAGCAGAGCTGCGAAGGCTCAGACAACTTAAAAAGAACTATGAAACCGATCTTGAAAACAAGAAAAAAACTTTGGACTCGCTCACAAAAAAAGTAAGAAACTTGGAAAAAGAACAAAAAAAGGCCGACAGTCTCAGAGCCAACATCGCGGCAAAAAAAATTGAAACAAACGCCATGGAAGAAAGGCTCAACCAAACAAAACCGCTGGACGACCTGAAAGAGCAGGAAAGCGAGCTGCAGCGCCAAAACGAGGAAGACCAGAAGATCATCCAAAATGAGAAGGCCTCGCCCTCCGAAAAAGAAGAAGCAGAAGGCAGAGTTGCAGAAAGAAACGAGGAGATCGCGCGTTTGCAAACTCAGATCGCGGAAAGGGAAAGGGGGCGGCCTCTCTTGGAAAGGGTCAAGGAGATCTTCAAAAAATATGGCGTGACGTTGACCGCCATTCTTCTCGCCGCCGGGACCACAATCGGTGCTGTCATCGGGGTCCTCACCAGAGGTTTGAAAGCCACCGGCAAAGCTTTGGGGAACGGCCTCAAAGCTGTTGCCGCGAAACTCGGCTCTCTGCTGCCCGGGCTGATTGGCTTGATCGTGAGCTTCCTGTTCAAAGCCGCCGGCCAAGTCGTCGGGTTTCTGGCCGAACACACCTGGCTGCTCATTCTTGCCGCGGTGGCCTTTTTGTTCGAAAAATATTTTAAGAAGCGCGCTTAGCGCCAACCCATCAACAGCAACGCCGAAAATACAACAAAACCTACAATAACCGCAGTTCTGTTAATTTCGTGTTGAGGCGTTTTGTCTTCAGCCTGTGGCTCCGGTGGAAGCGCTTGTTGTTGATTTTCGGACGGAGGCGAAGCTTGTTTCCTGTAGGGTAGAACCACACGCCCCGATTCGGCTGTTGCGTCTTCGGGTTAATTTTTGACGGACCGCCTGCCATGTGTTTGAGCCCAGCTTTTTTTGTCTCTGGGTTTACCTCGTTATTCACCCCCAGTTTCATTCCGGAGACCGCCTGTTTCAGCTTGTTGTTGTAACCGATCGTGCTTGCGGTGTTGATTATCATCTGCGCGGGCATGAGCCACGCCATGGGGGCAACAGCGAGATTGAGCCTGACCTTCGCTTGGTCCACCGCGTGCTGGTACCTTTGCACGCTCGCGGCCAAGTCTGGCTGTGCGATCGCGCTTTCCATCAGCACCAGGAACTCGCTTTGGGCTTCTCTCGCCCGACCGCCCGAACCGAGAATGCTGCTGCGGACGTTGACTTGCGCGCCAAGGACACAGAAAACGAAAGCCTCGATTGACTGGTTGATTCTCGACAACCCCGCCTGCGTCAAACCGTTCGCGGTGTTGGGCGCGAACCAGTCTGCTTGAGCATCAGAAGCGGCCCCCGGCTCGATGAAATCGATCAAGTCCCCATTTATTGCTTTGCCGCCTTCATCGCTGAATTTGTTCCATCCCGGGTATTTATAGTCGGTTTTCGACGGGCCCGCGCCGCTCGCATAGACGTAAACGCTTCCAAGACCGTGGTTTTCCCCGTGCGTGAAGCGGAAATCGCGCGAGGGGGCAATGCCGAACTCTCTGCATATCCTTCTGTACGAAGCGACGTCGTAATGATTGTTGTATTGTTTGAAAGACGGGTCTCCGGTCAAAGCGCTCATGCTCTGAATACCTCCAAGCTGCCACAAAATCCGCCTGACCGTGAAGTACACGTGGAATTTGTAGAAAGATCTTATCTGCGGGGGGAGATCCATCCCGCTGTCAAAGATTTCGCGAGAAACTCCGCACCTCTGTGTCGCGCAGAAAACGGCGAAGTTTAGCTGCTGCGGCCAATATTTCATGTCTGGCCCTCCCAGCCAGTGTTTTGATTCGACTGCCGATGTGTGCCTGAGTTTGGTGTTTTGAAATATTTCTCGTAATTTCGTTGTGAAATGTTGGTCAGGCGTGACATATATTTGGATTGGGGCGTCGAATATTTTTTTCAAACTTTGCGCTTTCCCGTCGAAAGGTACGGCAGGGATGGGCAAGGAAATTTTTGAGCCAAGCGGCGTCAGTTGGTAAGGAAAACCCCCGCTGTCTCCCAAACCAAGCGCTCCTTTCATTTCGGCGCTCCAGTATCTTTTGTCTGAGCCGAACACGCTTTGAAGCGAGCCTGGGCCCTCTCTGAAAAAGACTTCTGACGTTACGTTTTTTCCTTCGATTCTCGCCTGTGCTACGAAACGAGCTTTGTCTGCCTTTGGGAAATGTGCCAAAACTTCTTTCCACGCCTTTTCTTGGGCTTTTGCGGCTTATAACGCAACGTTTGGATCTTTCCACACGTCCGCCATGTATTTTGAACATAATTTATTTGTTGAATATAAAAATGGTTGTTCTCACTCTTGTCACGCAACAGAACGGCGAGACCGTCTATTTTGAAGAACCGCTCCCAGGAGCAAGCTATGCCAGACTTTTGAGTTGTTCTTTTTTCAACTCGTGGCATAATCTGGGTCGTGTTGGCAGAATGTTTTTCAAAGGAACCGACGACGTGGTTGCATCATTGCCTCAAGGGCATTACAATGTCGAGAGCATTGTAAAAGAACTGCAATTCAGTTTTGAATATCACAAGAAAAAAGGGAAAATGGTCTTGGAAACGAATAACCCCAATTCTGTTCTTAAAATTACAACCGCCGCTGGTAATGCACTCAACACTAATCAACTGAAAGAAGTTTCCGTTGATTACAGTTTGGCCAATTTTCTTGGAGTCGGGAGAAATATGAGGAAAGAGGAATATATCAAAAAGCTTAACAGCCCGAGTTGCTACTTTATCCACTGCGATCTCATCGACTCGTCAAAAAACTTTTTGAATGGAAAGAAGTCAGACCTTCTTGCCAAGGTTGACGTCAGAGGAAAGCCTTATGAAAAAGTCAGCTATAACATCAACTCATCGCAAAACGTTTTCCGTGACGCTTCTACAGACAAGTTCATAAACAGCATCACCTTAAAAGTGAAGGATGAAAATGCAGAACTCTTTGATTTCAAAGGCCTTCCGCTTCTTTTTGAATTAGAGTTAAATTAAATTTTAAATTTTTTAAATTAAATTTCTTTATATACGGTGGCGGCAGAGCCTTCTCAAAATTTCCGCTTGCAGAAGGTCAACGAGATTTCCAATACATTGGCCAGCGAGGTCCACCACTATCGCCTCGTCGCGAAAAAATACAAACGCGCGAGAAAGTTCGTTAATTGGGGCGCCGCCGGCTCCAGCGTTCTCTCGGCAGCGTTTTCCAGCGCGAGTTTTGGCTCCGCTCTGTCTGTGGTTGGCTTGCCGGCTGCCGTTCCTCTTGGCGGCGCTGGTGGGTGCTTCGCTCTCGTTTCGTCTGCGTTGATTCTCGCCGGCAAAAAGCTCGACTCGAAGATCAAGAAGCATCAAGAGATCACCACGCTCGCCGTTGCCAAGCGCGATACCGTCAACAGGCTTCTCTCGAACGCTTTGAACAACAACGCGGTGTCTTCCCACGAGTTCGACACTATACTTTCGGAGTTCCAGCAATACAATTTTCTGAAAGATCAGGTCCGAGCAAAGATGCTTCGCCAACCATCAACGAGAAAGCTTCCTGATGTTGATGTCCAAAAACTTGAGAAAGACATCCGCGGCAGACTTGAAGCGGAAATGATAAAAAAAATCACAAAACCTCCCGCTTCGAACTGAATTTCCAGCAAAAAACACAAAACTCTCTCTTTGTGTTGTCAAAAACAGGTGATTGCGCTATTTGTCATGCCACATAAATGGCCTTGATCTTTCGAGAAGGTTACTCACTGACGCGGTCTTGCGCGAAATAGGGAAAACCCCCCGATCAGCTGTTTCTTTTTATCGCTCTAGTGAAGTCTCTTTGTTCTACCGCGTTTCGTCCCCAATTTTTCCTCGAAAAAAAGTGAAAAGTTCCATTTTTTTTGGCCAGGCCGAGAAGAAATACCCTATTCTAACAAACTGTGGGCAAAAAATTGAAATCCGCCTGTAAAATTCCTTTTGACTTCAACATTCCTGGTGGCTTTGGAAATTCCTGATCGCTTCAACTGAAGCCAAGAGGAATGCAACGAGCTTAAACTGAAGCCTTCAGGAATTCGCAACGGGAACCTGTGTCGCCTCAACCGGAACCGCGTCATGAAAGCATTCAACAACTTCGCGTGTTATATCACGCACTTGTCTCTGCCACTCAGGCGTGAAATATTCATTCACGAGAAACGCAATCAAGTGAGCACTGACAAGCATGTTTTTATGGTATGCAAATGCAGCCGTGTATTTTTAATGTAATTATTCAAACGAAGGTTAACATCGCCGCTTTTTTCGCTAACTCTCCCAGCCAAAAAGGAACCACTCGTGCCAGTCATAACCGTCCCAGGAGCATTCTTTTAAAAAATTCTTGTGCTCTAGGCTGGCTTCTATTAACTCCATCGGCCGGCTTAGCGATGCTTTATGAAGCTTTCCATCCCTTTCGAAACAGGGGAAACAACAACCCTCGAAAAAGCAGTCCGCATATTCAAAGCAAATAACCATCGGCACAATCTGCCGCCTGTATTTGCAGAAAGGCAGTTTTAAAATGTTCTCGTGTACCTTGGCCCACCCCATTTCCTTTTTTTTTTCCTTTATTTTTATCGCTATGTACTCCTTGAGAATCATCTCACGAAGCTCTGGAGGGAGGCTTTGAATGGCCTCGGAAAGCCCACATGCAGCCATGTCGGCGCAGTATGCACTGAGCGTGCTCTTCTCCAAAAAAAAGAAAATTTTCTGGCGCGCACCTTTCTGTTCCGCGGTCCCCACGTTTTTTTTCCTTTTTGAGAAACGTTCTGCAGACTAAATACACATGTCTTCATGCGAGCTTTTTTCGCAAAGCGACGAAAATTTTGGGGGTATGGGGTTAGACCCCCTTTCAAAGGCTATTCAAACCATCCCTCCAGAGCTTCGTGAGATTATTCTCAAGGAGTTTATCGCGTTGAAAATCAAAGAAAAAAAAGAAATGGGGTGGACTGAGGTCCACGAAGAACTTTCAAAACAGCCTTTCTGCAAATTCTTGCAAAGGCTGTTTTTGACGGTAATATGGTTTAAAATCGGTAACTGGTATTATGAAACATGTTGTTTTACATGTTTCAGAGAAAGGGGAAAATACATATGTTTTGGTTCAAAAAAACTGTTCATTGAGCGTTCAAAAGGAAAGCAAAGACTGAAAGCTGTAAAAAAGGGACAAGCAAACATATGGGACGAGGTGTATTTTGTGAACCAAATTAAGTAACGAATCTCAACAGTGCCCATGTCACGGGGGCGCAGCGCCATCGGGGTGGCACAGCCGACTTTTACACGCCTTCCAAGGAGCAGAAGAACAGCGAGCTCCTTTTTGTTGGCGGCGGTAAGCCCGAGAGCAGCACCACCGCCTACTTCCTCTTGTGATCTCAAACAGACAAGATAGAAAAAAAAAGCCCTCCCCCTTCGCCACCTTAAAGGCGGGAAGGCTTTTGAAGATCGGGGCGAGGAGGTTTGCTCTCAAAAAGGCGTCAACGCGACCTTTTTTGCGCCGTTGGAGGCGGGGCCTGCCATTTTTTTGTAACTTCGGTCCTAAGAATTTAAGAACGTTCTTCTCCTCTTTTGACCTTCTTGTCGGCTCAGTTATTTCGAACATCCTTTTTCTGATTTCTAATTCCACGAGACATAAGCTGCATTAAAAAATACAGCCCGAAAATTTTGAAGAAGAAGTCGCCTTATTCACGATCTTCTTAAAGTGTTTGCAGAAAGGCAGATTTAAAAGACTATCGTGCACCATGCCCCACCCCATCCGATTTTTTTCATTGGTTTTTACCGCGATGAACTCTTTCAAAATCCTCTCTCGAAGCTCTGGAGGCAAGCTTTGGATCGCTTGAGAAAGCCCACATGCAGCCATGCCGGCGCAGTATGCACTGAGCGTGCACTCCTCCAATAGGAAAATTTTGTGGCACAGTTTTGTATATACAAGTGAAGGGCACATCCGCGCATATTGATTACGGACGATGGACCAGCTTTTTCGCTTTGCTGTTGCGTTACACACACACGGTTCTGGCACAACGCTCATGCCTCAGTTCTGGCACAGCACACACGCGCAGTTCTGGCACAGCACACACACTAAGTTCTGGCACAGCACACACACACATATAAAGTGAGGGTTCTGGACGCACAGTGGGGAGCAAGAGGGCAAAAAACAGTCCGAAAAAGCCCCCCAGCACCTTCTCCGAAGCTTTAGTCTGAGGAGAAGGTGCTGGGGGGCTTTTTCGGACTGTTTTTTGCCCTCTTGCTCCCCACTGTGCCAGAACCCTCACTTTATATGTGTGTTAAATTGGAAAATTTACAGCGATGATCATTCTTCACTTTCAAACAATTATATTATTCGCTCTCGACTTCTATGGCGTGATAGTTGACGAGGGCGCAGTCCGATCAAGTTTTAGTATAAATCTACTAGTCGTTCAAAGCTTTCATCTAAATCCTCTTCACAGACACTTCGAAAACACAAAGAAGCGGCCCCCAGCGCACGCTGCTAAGCTACTCACTATCTATCACAGAATAAAACGTGAGTAGCGTAGCCAATCATATGACGGCATTCGTGATAGAACGCTAGTAGATTTATACTAATCAACAAATAGATTCCATGTTGCCGTGCGTCTGTTCAGTAATAGTTCACAGAAGACGTCAAAATGTGGTAAGAACATCAGTGACACACGAGGCGATAGCCTCGTGTGTCACTGATGTTCTTACCACATTTTGACGTCTTCTGTGAACTATTACTGAACAGACGCACGGCAACATGGAATCTATTTGTTTCATATAATAACGAAACAAACTACTACAGATAAAGCTTTTTTTATTTCAAACTCTTTCAACATAACTCGAAAGCAGACCTTTACCCACTTTGGCGAACACGAAAAAAGCCATTTGACGTAATCTATTGTCTATACAAATTGAAGCAATCTCATTGGTTGCTATGCATAGCAAAGAATTGTGATTGGTCCAGGAAAATCACGCCACTGTCAAACTTGACTCGAGCGTCGCTTCTCGTGGAATGAAAACTTACAGCGAAAGCAGAATTGAACTTCGAAATCTAAAAAATCTAAAAGAAAATGCTGGATAAGTCAAGTCAGTTTTTGTCACCAGAGTAGCCCTGTGAGCTGAAAAGCTTGGATGTTGCCTCGAATATTGCAGGAGTTGAAAAACTACGCTCGGAAAACTTTCGGCTGCGCTCAACCTGGAGGCCATTCGATTCAAGTTTTGAATGAAAGGAGCGTTGGTGAAGGTGGAAATTTAAGCCCTCTGTGGTTGGTGATTCTCAAATCAGTTTGAAATAGTGTCGGAGACACCTTTTAGCTGCGATACAGTTGGCCGTGAGCTGTAGCGAGCTATACTTTGCTCGCTGCTGTGCACTGAAACGGACTGGAACATTCGCATCGGAAAGCAAGGTTATATGTTTATTTTAAATGATTTTAAGAAGTGGTTGTGACGTTTCATCCCAGACAATAACTGTGTCAACAATTATTTTGAGACTGAGAAAAGTTCAATGTTTTAAATAACTTAATCTCATAAACATTTTGTTTACTGGGTTTGGTTAAATTCGAGATAAAGCAACGGTTCTCGGCTTACCAGGACTAATTTTGTGTTTGGTTTAGTCTCGCTCGACTGCCGACTGAGACTGCTCGAGTATTTTTTCTGAGTCATTTTCTAAAACAGAAACGGCTTTATCTTTCTTCTTCCCGCTAGACTATGCTTCTGGTACCTGTTCAATGCCTGGACAAGACTTTCTTGTACCTTATCTTTTGCCCAGTCATGTAAAATATTATCTAAATTCTCAAAACATTCCGCCATTTTAAAACATAGAGGGAAAAACTTTGAAATGATGACGTCAATCGTGCATCTGTCCATCATAGGCGAGAACCAATCAAAATGCGAGAATAACTTGGATTATTATATAAAACTCGATAGAAACACGGTACATGTTTTCTATTTCTTAAATAAATATTATCACCAAAGAGTGACTCGAGCCTGATCACTCATTGGGCAACCAGGTCAGAGTAGAGTTGCGTGATTCACAGAACAGAAACCCACCCACGTGCTGTTAAGTTACGTGACTTTGCCCATATTAGCGACATATTGTGTTTGTACTTATTAGCTTCTTGCAGCAATCATGGCGAGTTTTCCTGTCTTTCAAGTAACAGAAGGTGAATGGTCATCTGAAATATTCATTGATATTTTGGGTTTGAAAGTGCCTGCACATTTCATTTCCGATCCCCAGTTGCTTTGCGACTTTATCACGAATTTTCAGACGAGACCAGACGATATCTTCGTGGTCACATATCCCAAGTCAGGTGAGTTCAGACCCAGTAAGCATTAAAATTCAAAACATCGTGTTTTGTAGTATCAGAGATAGCCTTGCATAAACAAGTGATTACGAGTGGCTGCGATAGTCTTCCACAGCTGCCATGTTAAAGGGGCTCAGTCACGGTATTTTGAGTTATTTTGCCCACATACAAAATTACCTTTAAATGATAGGAAACCTGAAAATAACAGTTTAATAAGATAGAAAAACACCAAAGACATAATGATAAACCATAAAGGAACAAGGATGGCTAAGGATCGAGAAGACTGACACGGATTGTAAACGACGAATCTGAAAAATTGAGGCTAAACTTTTCAACAAGCGCAAACCGTGACGTAGCTCCTTTAAATCTCCGAAAGAGCGACCTTTTTACCCGATCAGCATATCTAACAGTCAGAAAACGCTGTCTTTCCCTCAGAGTGTTCCTGGCTTAGTGAGTATTTTGGCAAATTGAATGTAGCGTAGCTATATACTCCTGGTGAAACGCGGCGTGCGTTTGTTCGTGTCTTTGGTGTTGTGCATGGAACGGCCATGTTGTGTTACTGCAGAAGGAGGTCGTGCTAAAGATCTCGATTTCGTGACGAGCCCGAAGAAGGCTATAACAACAGGTTATTATTTTTATTCGTTATTGACTGAAAAGCGTACGGTGAAAGAACACCATAAAGTTTTTTTGATCGCAATTTTAACTTTCCGTTTTGTATTTTTTTTTTTTTTTTTCACCCTTTCCCCCGACAAGAAGCCTGTTTACAATCTAGTTGACATGAGTTAAATGGATGCGACTTGGAATGTGTACATTACAGCACGTATGTTGCACATAACACACACCCGGTGCGTTCATTTTCAGTAATTCGTTCCCAGGGTCTCTCTGATTCCCTGAAAATTCCCTAAATTTTCGAAAATTTAAGGTGGCTCTGAACCCCACCAATAGAATTTTTTTTAACCTTTGCCAAAAACTGCGTCTTATCATGGTTATCAAAATTTGATATATATATATATAAAATTCACCGTGCCGTTTTTGAATTATAAGCCCCTAAAGCTGTAATTAAGGGTGTTTTTAGGAGGTCATACTGTTGCTATGGTAACCTATTGTGTCACGAAAATGATAACAAGTTGTTCACCAATGATTGGGCAGTTTTTGATACCATGATTGTAGCATCAAGTGATAAAGAGTGGTTATAACGAACCTGTTTAGAGCCACCATAAGAGGCCCAAAAGGTCAATTTTCCTTGCACTGTTTTTAAAGGCTTTAAAAGTTCTGATAGTTCTGTATGACTCTGGTAGCAGGTTCCACAGTTTCGGTGCTAGGTAACGCTACGATTCCATTCCGTAGGTTGTGATGTTGACCTTGATGTTGTTGTGATGTTGGTAGTTTTAAAATGTCGGTTCCCTCAGATCATATTCCTAACAGTTATCAGGAGCCCATAGGCTCCTGCAGTCATTTTATCTTATAACTTTTATTTGACTTTGATAAATTGTCAAATAAACTAAACTAACTACAAATCCGATTTTCACCGTTCCTTCTGCTATATCTCAAAATCAAACTCTAATCCCCTTCCTTTCAATTTTGCCAACACTTCCTTGTCAAATCTCTCATTCAGTTCTGGAGTGAAGTAATTCTTCCAGTCTCCGACCGCGCCCTTCCGAAGCAGCGATATTTCGCCCTCAGCAGCTTTCTTAACTTGGTAACTTGCAGCATTTTTCTTCATTCCACTGAACGTACACTGTTCAGCAATGCGACTGATGAGATCATCTGATAGCGGCTTGTTAAGGAAGTCGGCGATCATTTGGACGTGAGAAAGTAGATCCTAAAGGAGAGATAATTATTATTATATTTTTCAGCTTATATCGAAGTTCCATTTGTCAAAGCTATATTTCTCGTGACAATCACCTAGGTGATATGCCTCTGCCGTTAACTATTATTAGCCTGCAACAGGCCAAGAAAATACAGGTCTCATATAACAAACCTTTTGTAAATCTTCATATTTAAGAAACAAGACATTTGAATCATCTTTGTGCTTCCACCATCCCAGAACATGGTCAGTCCATAGGTTCCAACTTACTGTATGAAACAAAAAGATTGATTCAGAACCAAGGTAATGCAGAAATCAAACATGAAACCTCTCAAAGCATATGTTCATTGCACTGGCTATTGTAATTATTTTTCTGCATGCTGCCTTGACTATATATTCCTGGATTGTTTCTTTTTTCATTAAAAAATAAGTGTAAATATGTTAACATCAGTTAAGTCAGAGTACACAAGTACATCCTTCAAGAAACTTCCAAAATGGTCCGGAACATGGTTTCTCGCGGTTTTAACCGCTCTGAGAAGAACGCGAGGTTGCCAATAGTCCATAGACTGATAAAGCCGCTGGGCATTTTTAGTTCTCGGATTTCAGTGCGTTTGACCTCAGCTCTCAATGAAAAATGATCAAAGTGGATGTCGATTACTGAACTTGGAGCATAGATCGTTTGTAAACAGTGGCAGGTTTTAATCCACAGGTAATACACCATTTCTACATCGAGCTAGAGAGGAGAACAGTGCATAGTTAGAACTTACTGGCATTGTTAAGAAATAGTGCAAAAAGCAAAGGTGACAGAACACATAAAGAGATGTGACGCGGTGGAAAGCATTCACGAAGTCATCACAGTGTTACCACAGGTAAAGTACTGCTTCTTAAAACTTGCCCGATCACCAAAGCTGAACCCTGTCGGACAGGGTTAGTACTTGGACACGTGACCAAGTAATAATACCCCTGCATTGTCTCCTCTTGTGGGATCCATTGCCAGTAAGAGTAAGTGCAGTTTCTTTTGTTCTTCTTCTTCTTCTCATTAACAGATTTGTTCATATTAGTAAGCCATGTCCACATTTAATTTGTAGTACCGTAATTTGTGGAAGGCGTGGTGGCCTCATGGTTAGTGCGCTTGTCGCCGGATCGAGCTCTGGCCGGAGACATTGCGTTGTGTTCTTAGGCAAGACGCTTTACTCTCAAAGCGCCTCTCTCCACTTAGGTGTATAAACGGGTACCGGCGAATTAAATGATGGGGATAACCCTGCGATGAACTACCATCTCCTCCAGGGGGTAATAGCAATACTCCTAGTCGCTTCATGCTACAGAAACCGGGATAAGCTCCGGCCTGATGAGCCACTTGGCTCGTATGCAGAATTTACCTTTTACTTTTGCCGTAGTTATAGCGAAACGAAGCGTTCGAATTCTCCTCAACTGTTCTATCCGTTTCCCGTCGAAAAATTTCAATCAAGGTTTTAATCAATCGCAAATTTATGCAACTCATCAATTTGTGATTATCAACGTCTACTTTTTCGAGAGTTGAGTACAATTAGTGTACAGTCGAGCCTGTATTATTGAAGCTGAATCCTCTATTAAGACTTTCGTCCTAAAATGTACTCATGTGGAGTATTTCTGCGATGAGATACTGAGTACTGGCCTCAAAGAACAAATGACAAACATTGCCATTAAAAAACAAATCACACGGAGATGAAATCCTTCCACCTGCACCTCAGCATCTTCAACATCACGAATAACTTTAAGTTCAGTAAGGCTCTGTGTGCAAGCGACGCGGAACCCTTATGTACTGGTCAGCAGATGTACGAATTTTCCAAGGTAAAAAAGAAAGAATGTCTGAGAAATATGCAAGCCCTGAACTTTAACCGAAGGGGGGCAGTCGAATCATGTGAGGAAAAAGGAGTTGTACAGCCAATTAAAATGCTAGCTTGATATGCTACCCATTTCTGTCAACCAATACAAGAATTGTACACTACGGTAAGTAAGAGGAATTTACGGGGCAGCATCAAGTTTTCTATTTTAAGGCTCAATTAGTTTAATAGCAAACCTTACTTACCATTTCCTTCAACAAATAACCTGGCATAAAACTCCCACGGCCCATTAAATTCATGTCCAAAAACGCTTGTCGCGAATTTAAAAAATGAGACTGCGACATCTTTAGGATTGCGAGCAATGTAAATATATTTACACTTGCTGTCCTCGTTTGCACTTTTAGGAACAAGATTGTAGGGAAGATGAGTCTTCACGATGCGGGGACTTGGCAAAGTTTTGTAGTTTGGTTGGGGAAATCTTGCACTGGTTGCTGTTTCTAGGAATG
This sequence comes from Orbicella faveolata, assembly GCF_042242905.1. Taxonomy (NCBI): domain Eukaryota; kingdom Metazoa; phylum Cnidaria; class Anthozoa; order Scleractinia; family Merulinidae; genus Orbicella; species Orbicella faveolata. Next base: position 17,863,756 of record NW_028301558.1, read on the forward strand.
GAACTCTTTGCAAAATATGGTCACTTGTGACTTGCCCGTCGTTGAAAATCTGCCAGACAATTTCTTGAACCCAAGTTGTCCTTGAATGAAATGATGTTAAATTTAGTATGTAATGAAATTAACGAACAATTCTAAAATTGTAAAGACACAAATGATCATCGAAGTTATGTACACAACTTTAGCAGTTTTGAACATAAAGCCTGAAAAAAAAAAGGTTTTCTGATTAACTTCGTCCGCGGGTGTCCTCTCCCGATGTTGATTTCGTGCTAATTATTTAAAATTATTATTTTCCTTGTTACTCTCGATACACTCGATAGCCTTTTTGTTCAGACCTCTAAAATTAGTATAGGTCTCTAAGGGCCTGTTTACAAGGAGGGAGGGTTACCAAAGAGGAAAGTTAACCCAGGTAGGCGTGTTACAAAAGAGTTAATAATTAACTATTATTGCACAACTTATTAGAACCTGTTTTGAGCGGACACCCAACCTCGTTCCCAGGGTCTCTCATCTTACCACCCCTGGAGCGAGCGAGGAGGGGGCGGTAAGATGAGAGACCCTGGGAACGAAGTTGGCGGACACCCTGTATTAAGCGGACACTAATGAGGGTCCCAAGGGTGTCCGCTAAATACAGGTTTCACTGTACATGCACAGTACATGCGCAGTACATGCTAATCTGAAACGCCTTCCATCTGTAAACAGACGAGAAGGACTTCGATTATGTCCAATCCGATCCGATTTAGAGTGCAAATTCTACTCTGTTTTAAACCAAAAGTCAAATCTATGCCCTGTTTCACTGAGACCAAAAACGGCTCAAAAAGAATGACGCTGCACAGTACATCGGAGTACATCAGGTACATGGTAAAAATAAGGAAAATTGGAGGCTAACTAACAGCGCCAATTCGATTCAATTACCGCTTTTCTTGTGGCGTGCTTATGTTCCAAAATTTAAAATTACCTTTGCTTCTGATGTTACGTTTTAGCCTCACCAGATATAAGACCCTCTAAAAACTTGACGCTTTACAAAGTTGCAATTCGAAAGGTTCTTCGTGTTTTATAAAGTACATTTAAATTTCCAAGCTTTTGCGTTGCGTGACATGGAATGGCAGCCCGAGAGGGCTGTCGCGTAGTTCAAAAGATGGCATATCGTCAAAGTTTTGCTGATTGAACAGCCTTGCATTAGATGAAGTATTAATTTCAATGTGTCGGAGCTCTAAAATAATAACGTTTTGTTTTAACAGCAAAACTAAATGACGGATGTTTCTATTGCGTTACGGCCACCTTATATGCATGTTGCCGATATGCAGGTGCTACTCCGAGTATCACCAACAAGTATCTTGATCGTACAAAGCCTTTTCATAAATATCTGTGGGGTATTTCTTCAAGTAATGCGCGTACAAAAACCCTCAGAGACCTAAATCTTCGCGAAGTTGTTTTTAGATCAATTATCTCTCATATGCGAAATTATTGACTCTATTCATTGAGTGGTTACGATTGTTTGGTAAGTTAGTAACTTAGTGATAAAGCAATTGACAACCGGCCGCCGTTAACTTTGTTCTTTCGCAGACGTTTACAAGGGTAAGTCTCAATTTAGCACTAGTGGTCCCTGACATATCATGTCCACTGGACAATAACCTTTAGACCGTTTATACCCCTTAAACTTTTAATAACATGTTACTGCCTCACCAGACTTGGGATATGTGACCACGAAAACGTCATCCGGTCTCGTCTGGAAATCCGTGATAAAGTCGCAAAGCAACTGGGGATCGGAAGTTAAACTGGGAGGAATTTTCAAACCCAAAATGTCAATGAACTTTGCAGATGTCCATTCGCCTTCTGTCACTTGAAAGACAGGAAAAGTCGCCATGATTATTTGTGCTGAATCACGCTAGCACATACATTAGCAGAACCCCCTGCGCAGACATTGTTTGGGCTCGTCACGCACTCCTTCCCAACGAGGAGGAATGATTGCGTGACTTGGGTGACTTGACCGTCTCGGTCTCCAGGCTCGGTCCGTAAACACGCATAAAAAGAACTGGCCAATATCCAGCCATCTTCACCTCACACTTGGTCAGTTACCGATATATACATCATTAGTATTTAAAGTAATAATAATTTAACATAAATATGATCACCAAAGAGTGACTCGAGCCTTTTCACTCATTGCGCAACTAACAGGTCAGAGCAGAGTTGCGTGAACCCATCCGAAGTGCTGTAGAGTTACGTGACTCGCCCATGTTAAGCGACATATTGTGTTTGCACTGCAGCAATCATGGCGAGTTTTCCTGTCTTTCAAGTAACAGAAGGTGAATGGTCATCTGAAAAATTCATCGATATTTTGGGTTTGAAAATGCCTGCACATTTCACTTCCGATCCTCAGTTGCTTTGTGACTTTATCACGAATTTTCAGACGAGATCTGACGATGTCTTCGTGGTCACATATCCCAAGTCAGGTGAGTTCAGACCCAGTAAGCATTAAAATTCGAAACACCGTGTTTTGTACAAAATAATATCAGAGATAGATTGCATAAACAAGTGATCACAAGTGGCTCCGATAGTCTTCCACAACTGCTATGTTAAAGCCCGAAAGAGCGACCTTTTTACCCGATCAGAACAAACAGATATCATCGGCTAAGATTACTAGCATATCTAACAATCAGAAAACGCTGTCTTTCCCTTAGAGTTTTCCTGGTTTAGTGAGTATTTTGGCTAATAGAATGTGGCGTAGCTCTATATTCCTGGTGAAAAGCGACGTGTGCTTGTTCGTGTCTTTGGTGTTGTACATGCAACGGCCATGTTGTGTTACAGCAGAAGGACGTCGTGCTAAAGATCTCGATTTCGTGACGAGCCCGAAGAAGGCTACAACAACAGAGGATTATTTTTTCATTTGTTATTGACTGAAAAGCGTACGGTGAAAGACTACAAGTAATTTAGAGACAAAAAAAAAAATTAAGTACGTCACAGAACTATTGATATCCGAAAATATTAGGGAGTCCACCTGTCGGAAGGAACTTGCTCAAACAGCTTATCCGTGAAAATTCAGGATCTAAAATGCAACAGTTAAGCTCCGGCCAAACGATCGCAACATATTATCACAACATATTGCAGCATCGTTGGCCCAGCATTTGCAAGCTCCGGCCAAACGATCGCAACATTTCAGCAAAACATATCGCAACATTGTTGGGCGCAACATGTTGAGCGCGTTTGGCCACCCTGTTGCGACGTGTTGCGACATGTCGGAAATTGAAAATCGAGCTAGTGCGCATGCCCAGGTGCAGCATTGTTGTACGAGTCTGGCCAAACGACTACAACATCATGCAACATCGACAAATGTTGCAAGAAAAATTTGACCAGTTTCAAATTTGAGCCAACAACACCCAACATGTCGCAACACTTCGCAACAACTCGCAACAGGGTGGCCAAACGCACGCAACATGGTGCGCCCAACAATGTTGCGATATGTTGCGTTGAAATGTTCCGATCGTTTGGCCGGGACTTTAGACATAACGGTCTTCCTTAGGTAAAGTGCGCCTCCCATTTCACGCATTAGCCTCTCAACAGGTCCATGCAAACGCCTGCCACGCCACGCGCCGGGAAAAAAAGGTCGTAATACAATCGGCCGGCCGCACCATTAAGTTTTTTTTTTTTAATCGCAATTCTAACTCGCCGTTTTGTTTTGTTTTGTTTCTTTGTTTTTCTTTTTGTTTTTGTTTTCTTTTTCGTCCTTTCCCCCGATAAGAAGCCTGTTCACAATCTAGTTGACATGAGTTAAATGGATGCGACTTGGAATGTGCCCAGTACAGCACATATCTTGCGCATAACACACACCCGGTGCAGTCATTTTCAGTAATTCGTTCCCAGGGTCTCTCTGATTCGGCTTAGATTTGTAGCTCGATCACCGACTTCAATCCTTAGTTTGATTTCAAAACCAAAATTGTCTGTTTTATAATAAAACTAATTTAACACCATCTTATTCAGGAACAACTTGGATTCAAGAAATTGTCTGGCAGATCTTGAATGAAGGAGAAGTCAAAAGTACCCATGCTAGAGAGCGAGTACCATTCTTAGAACGGGCAACCCATCCAAGGTCTTCCCATCTTGACATCAACACTCTGCCAAGTCCACGAATTTTAAAGACCCATCTTCTTTACAATATTATTCCTAAAGGTACAAACAAAGACAGCAAGTGTAAATATATCTACCTCGCTCGGAATCCAAAGGATGTTGCTGTATCATTTTTTCAGTTCGTGACCAGTATGAAGAGATACAACGGGCCATGGGAATTTTACGCCAAGTTGTTTGTAGAAGGAAATGGTGAGAAAGTTTTGAAATCGGTTTTTTTTAACTTGCATTCTTTTGCCCCCACCCCAACACTTGCTCGCTCCAGTCTCCCTCCTTCTGAAATTTTCCAGGAACTGGCATTATGAAGATAACTGTATTGATGTTTTGAAATGTCAATTATCCTGAGAACTTTTATTTTAAACTTTTATGACTGGTTCTGAACTGATCTCTTTGTTACATGAAGTGGTTTGGAGCCACTGGAATGACCATGTTCTAGACTGGTGGAAGCACAAATATGATCCAAATGTCTTGTTTCTTAAATACGAAGATTTGCAAAAGGTTTGTTGACTAGAAGTAAGACCTGTATTTTGGTCCGCTCCAGACTCCTGGGGCAGTGGGAAAATGCATTTGGGCACGCCTTTTGCGTTTTCCTCTAGCTTGTGCGTGTTTCGAGCTGTTGGCCTGTGCTACCTGTATTTTAATGCTGTTACATATCCCATACTAGTGTTCAAATGCGACTGTTGGTGTTTTCCAAGAGTCAACCATCCTCGGAGTCACCCTGCCTTACATTTTAAGAAAAGAGTGAACAAAACGCCCAAAAAATCAAACCTTATTAAATGTTTTAATATTGCTACTTAATAGCACCTTGGAATAATGGAGTCACCCTCGTGTTTGGTAGCTTGGGTCGATACAGGGTAATGTTCTTCCCATTCAAACGACAAAATTCATATCTTTTCGCCATCACGTAAAACGAATTGAGTAAAATGTTCTTTAACGAACTGGCGCAGAATGGAAATGTAATTATTTTCTCTCCTCTAGGATCTTCTTTCCCATGTCCGAATGATCGCCAACTTCCTAGACCAGCCGCTGTCAGATGATCTCATCAGTCGCATTGCTGAGCAGTGCACATTCAGTGGAATGAAGAAAAATGCTGCAAGTTACTCAATACCAACCAAAGATGGGGAGTCTTCGATGCTTCGGAAGGGCGTGGTCGGAGACTGGAAGAATTACTTCACTCCAGAGCTGAATGAGCGATTTGAGAAAGAAGTGTTGGACAAATTGAAAGGAAGTGGATTAGAGTTTGATTTTGAGATATAATGCACATTTACCAAGACAGGGAACTGTCGAAACGCTACTAATCTAACTCAAATAATTTTGAAGGAATTTGCTATATTGTAGATAACAAATAATAACAGACAAAGAGAAGATATATAGAAAAAATAGCAGGAGAAAGGAAACATTTCCCCGGCCAATTAACATCTAACGTCTCAAGACTCTGCTTGCTAATTGCTAAATGCTAATAAATTCATATTAGTGATGATTCTATTTTCTGTCTGACTGGTTAGTGGTTGTGAGAAATATATCGAAAATATTCTAGATTAAAACTTGGCAAATGAATCGCTGGAAATCAAACTAAATGACCAGAAATTCCATTATTCAGCCGGACCTAACATATAAATAACGGTTTTTTCACGGTTTCCTTGAGTTATCCTGTTTTTGCCTCGAGACTGAAGCCTACAAATTAAATTTTCGGCGCGCCTGCTTATCTCATCGCTTAAAGTCAAACTTGGCTTGTCAACCAACAGTGTGGCTAGATGGCTAAATATACATTGGCCGAGTTCTTTTTCCTTGCAAGCAAAAAACGAATAAGGCCATCTTGATCGAACAAACTTGAAGGATTTTATTTACACATAAAGAACAACATTTATTTTTCTCGCGGGACACGGCAAGCTCTACCAACCGGGTAAGGCGTTGCCTGAGGTAAAGAGAATCACAACTAAGCAAAGCTGATACTACGTAGAAGCTCGAAACCTGACCACAACAACAACAGTATAGAGGGTCCACACTGAAAGCCAAGATGCAACCGTGGAGAGCTGTTTCGACCTGCTTGGGTCTGCGACTCGTCAGCACGGTGTAGCAGAAAGCAAAATAGAACAACCAGCACGAAGGCCGATAGAGATTTGCATGATAGCGTCTTTTGACTACAATTACCAGAAATCATTTCTTTTTTTCATTATAATTTAACGATAATTTCACTAATTTAAGACCCAGAAGGGTTTAAATAACAATTTCCCTTATTAGCATAAGAAACAGAAAAAGCGAAGTATTCTGGTAGTTGTTGTCAAATGACGCCGTCATGCAAATCGCCTGTTGTCCACTAAATGCACATGGTAATGACCTCAGCAGATGAAACTTTAAATAGAATTAGTATTATTATACATTATTATCAATATACGCGGCCAAATTGAAAACCGCCCTCTTGAAAACACGCGCTTTGCGGGCCGCAAATGACTCCTAGCGGGCCGTTAATGTATTAACGGCCCTGCAGCTGATTGGTTCTCGGTTCATCATCCGATGAATATTAACCAATCAGGTTACGTTTATTGACGCGGGAAAACCATTCAGGTGCGAACAGCTTGCGTAGTGAACGTTTGCCGTTTGGAAATTTCATTTTAAAATGGAAGAACTCCCAAATTTTCAGCTTTTTTCTAGTCAAAACTCGGACTTAGACAACGAGCAACTGAATGAGATTGAGCAAAAAGCTCAAGCGAAAAACACCAAGAGAGCAACTGAGTGGGGAGTAAAAAAGTTCGAGAAATGGTGTGAGAAAAGAAAAATTACAGTGGATCTCAAAACAGTAAGTGCAACGGACTTGAGTGAAATTCTGCGAAAGTTCTTCGCTGAAGTGAAAACAGAGAAAGGCCAAGCATTAACTCCAAGTGCATTGACTGGAATTAGAGCGGCCATTCATCGCCATCTAACCTGTGCTCCACTCAGCCGAAACATAAACATTTTGCAAGACAGCGAATTTATGTCTGCCAACAAAATGTTTGAAGCGAAGGCCAAGCTATTTACGAAAGAAAACAATGCGAAACCAAAACACAAATCATCCATTCAGTCAGGAGACATGCAGAAATTGAATCGATACTTCATGGAAGGGCAGAACACGGACGGCGTTTGGAAAGATGCGGAGAAGTTAGTTGAGTTTATTTAGTTTTCGTTGTAATTTCATTTTGTTCGCCGCGGAATGGCGGGAGCTTAGAGGACAGTCATTTGATTTTTGCTAATCATTGTCATTAATCTTTTTAAAACTAGATCATATTTGACTTTTATTGTAAACAGAAAGGATTTTTATTCGGCTCTTGTTTAGCTGATCGTATTGTGGCAACAACTTTTCATATCATAGTTTCATGCTACATCTCTGTTAAACATTTTTTTCTTATTAAATGAATTTGTACGATTTGGCCTTGTGTATTGATAATAATGATAATCGCATGACTTTTGTCGGTCATATAGTTTATTTGTGTCCCTCGTAGCATCATTTGCGCCCTTGCGCTTCGCGCTCGGGCGCAAATGATGCTACTCGGGCCACAAATAAACTATATGCCCTCCAAAAGTCATGTGATTGTCCTATTGAACTCTCCATCTCTTTTCTGATTGGCCGAAAGCTTACAGTGAATTTTCGAAATCAGCGCATGTGACGTCATCTAGCTGCAGATTATACAATAATCATGTCAAGGACACTCAAGGTCACGGGTAATCATGCCATGCATGACCGCGGTGCATGATTTCTAAGGGTATTCTGCGTTTTGTGTTGCTTGCCTTTAGTGAAGAAACAAAAGCATGACTTCAATTTTTTTTTTCGTTCAATGTATAATAAAACAATTATTAGATCCGGTTTTTGTTATATCCAGAATAATCAAGGTCTCGGTGAGGGTTATCAGCCTCAGCCTTCGGCTTCGACCTTGATTATTCTGGATATCACAAAAACCTTATTCAATAATTGTTTATTATTTGCAGATTGGTCAACGTCACATGCACAACCCGTGACGTAAAACAATATGCTAAAATACGGAATATTGTGTCGATGTCACGATAAGGTAATTACGAACTAACAAAATACATGGCCAAAATGAACAGCCTATCGCATCTTAGAAGACCTACGGCCCATATATGTTTCAGGTTCAAAGTCGTCAATAATTGAACAATCAGAAACGTAGAGTAATTTCTTATGACGTCACGGCAGGCGTGTAGTGAAACGTCGGTCATCAGTGGCTTTCCAAACCAATCCTGTGGGAATTGAATTCTTTTCTTATGTAGACACTTTCTTTTGCTCCAGTGAGTTTGCATTACTGCTGAACCACGTGCATGACTGAGCACCCTTCATTTAAAAATTTACACACCGTGTAGTTATGTGAGTAATACTGTGCTAAGTTTCGAGTGTAGTATATCTACTTGCAGCAATCATGGCGAGTTTTCCAATCTTTCAAGTAACAGAAGTTAAATGGACGTCTGAAAAATTCGTTGACGTTTTGGGTTTGAAAATGCCTGCGTATTACACTCCCCATCCAAAGTTATTGTGCGACTTGATCACGAATTTTCAGACGAGACCGCATGACGTTTTCGTGGCAACATATCCCAAGTCACGTGAGTTTTGAAAAAAAAAAAAACAATAAAAGTTATCGTCAGTCTAGTGGAAAACTATATGTGTTTCGATGAAAAAGAGGATAAGGGCCATGAACTGCAGACAATTAGTCAAAAAAAAAGTTAAAGTACTTCTTCCGCCTGCTGTTCAAAATATAATGAGATTTTACTGTCACGCCAGTAAAATATAGTTAATGGAGCGTGACGTACGTTCTGAATGAGCCGTTCATGGCGGCATCACTTTCTATAGAGCTATTGAGCAGTTACATTCCAAAGGTCAACAAACTGTAAGCGTTATTGTAGCTAAACCTAAAACATTGTAGCTTTGTTATCTTCTGAACGTTATAACGTACCATAGCATTGGTGCAAAGCATTAAAGCACTATTCATGTTTAAGATGTTACACGTGTTAGGGTAAGCTGTTCGGTAGTACAGCCTTTTCTACTGGCTTACAAACAGACGAACGTCTCCGTATAAAAGCTCGGAAAACTGTTCGGAGTCCATTCTGAGTTCGTCTAAGCAACGTAGCTATTACTTATTGTAAATCTATCGTGCTGTCTGTCATTCAGCTCGTAGTGCTGGGGAGATAAGTGAGGTTGTTTTGTCACGCTATCGCCGGAAGTCGCATGGGCTAACCAAACGCAAGGCAGTGTTCCCCCATTAACGCCATCACGAGTTGTTTGTATTTGAGTAATAGCTCTGGTTCAATCGCAAGTCGCCACGGTTAACTTACTTTCGCTAGGAACAACGACATTAAAAACAATTATACACTTGAGGTTTTAAGTGACCTGATCAGGTTAAAAGTAAACACCAAAGGGGAGAGGGGACAATTTAACGCATACCTCATACTACTCTCTTTGGCTTAAAATCGGTAAAATGCTTGAGCAGCGGTAGTTGCTTGGAACCACATTTTTGTCACCCTAAGATCCTTGAACACAATGTCATTTCTTTACAAAAATATCCAAAAATAATTTATATGTATATAAAATAATAATATATGCAGCGCAATGTAAAATTTTCCACACATCTGCTACATATTAATCTGTATGTTTTTCACGTAACTTTTATTTTCATATCCTAGGACTAGTTTTCAAATCAATAAGTTCGCTTCTTGTAAGTTTTTCACGGCTGCATTTTTTTCATTTTTGTAAATAGTATGATTTTAACCTGAGGAAGGCTGAACAACCGAAACGTCGTTATACATTAAAGCTTTATCTGTCTAGATTTCGTCTTGATCCTCTTCAGTAACTCAGATCTACATAAAATGATAGGTTTTTTTGGATATCCGAGGTATGTACGCGTGTGCATGCATGGTTGCTACACCCCGCGGCGTCATCAGTTATAATTATCAGTCACGAGTCAGGTGTTATACGGCTATCAGTCATGAGTCAGGTGTCATCAGCCATCAGTCATGAGTCGATGATTCAATAGTTAACAATTATTCACCGAAGTAGAGGTAAATATCCATCTGACTTTCACCGACACTGAGGTGAATAATTGTTTTAGTATATACCACACAAGCTGAATAATTAGCGGGCCAAAACGTTATTTTATGTGTGACAAGCGGTCGGAAATTTTAAAATCTCTCGCGCAGGCTGCTCGAAGGTGAACAGTACTTGCTAATCACCTCCGAGTTAATATTAAGGTTAATATTTAACGTAGCACGCGTCAAACTCTAGTCAAGTGAAATTTTGTGTTTTATTTTTTGGTTTTAATTTACTGTGGTAAATTGATGTACCAGTGAGAAAAGTACCGTAAGACTTGACTCTGTTTTTCACTCCAGATTGCGAGAGTAAATTCCTGCTTTGATTCGCAGCTGTTTTGCAATGAAATAATCACCCCTCGGTATCTATTGATTTTCTACGCCGATTCTGATCTCTGTTAACTACACAAAACCAATATACAGAAGCTCCATTTCAACGACATTACATTAAATTACATTAGGCCATCTTCGCTCCTAATGGGGAGCATAGGGCGTCAACCATGGACCTCCACCTGACAATATTTTTGGCAGTTCTCTTTGCCTCTATCCAAGTGATATTCTTCTTGGCGAGCTAATCTTGCACACTTCGCCTACAGGATTGCTTTGGGCGACCTCTTCTTCTGAACCCCTGAGGGTTCCACTAGAAGGCGGAACGGGTGCTGTTATTCTCAGGCTTCCATAGCGTATGCCCGGACAAAAAAGCGTACAAAAAAAAAAACCGTAGCGTACGTCGTGAAAATAGCCCATTTCCGAGATACTTTCCGTTGAGTCTCTGTTTCAAAACTGTCTTCATATGAAGATGAGTTTGATTTGCATGAAAATGAACCTGTAGGCGGAACACATCTTCATATGAATGGCTCTGCACGTAGACTCGTTGTGGCACGGGAGGCCAAAGAGAACTCGGAAATCGTGGAGTGTAAAAGTATAAGTATTTCGCGACACCCGAGCGTCATCTTGTTCCATCCACTAGGTACGGCAGGCTCGATTTCCAGCCGTTTTGGGAGTGCGGTTGTATCCTCCTCCCGCCGTGAACGGCTAGAGGCAAGGAACGCGGGCTCACAAAACGGCTGGAAATCGAGCCTGTCCACTAGTCTACCCATACAAGAAATATAGTAGATTCCAACCCATTCTCTTCGCGGCCAAATTGGTGGAGGACAAACAAGTGTTTTTCTTTAAAACAATTATTTTTTAGGGACATTTCTTCAACAGGCAAACAGTCATAACTGTAGTTATTAAACATGAGTTTTGTTACTTATGTAGCTTTACTTGCTGACGTTATTAGCATTAATTTGTGATGATCACCTCATTCAGGGACAACTTGGGTTCAAGAAATTGTCTGGCAGATCTTGAATGAAGGACAGGTCAAGGGCAAACCAATTTTTGAATGAGTTCCGTATCTTGAATTTGCAACCGTTACAAGATGTCCACATCCTGATATCAACACTCTGTCAAGTCCGCGCATTTTAAAGACTCATCTACCCTACAATGTTGTTCCTAAAAGCGCGAGTGAAGACGGCAAGTGTAAATATAATTTACGTTGCTAGGAATCCGAAAGATGTCGCGGTATCATTTTTCAAGTACGTGACAAGCTTGAAGAAATTCGGAAATGGATATAATGGGCCATGGGAATTTTTTGCCAAGTTATTTATAGACGGCAGTGGTAAGTTTGTTAGCGCGTTCAGTTCTAAGAGTCTAAAAACCCAAACTCGTCTCCGGTGCCCGCGAATTTTTGGCCAGCGGTGACCGAACACACGACGTTCTTGACGAAATAAAAAACCGGAACCAGAAAATACTGTTCCGGTTTGTTTGGGCGCATATGCTCAAACGATCAATAACAGTTTCTGAACATGCGTAGAGAGAGTAACTGCTGGAACTAATGCTGGCTCACCTTCTGATTTCTACCAGACCTCTCGAATCTTGCCGGTGCCGGCCATAATAATAACAATGGGAGTCCCTTGCCACATTTGCACTAACCAAAAGGATCGCACACACTGGGAACGAGATTACTAAAAAGTCTGAAAAGCAAAGTCCGTCGGGTTAAAATACCAATCCACGACACATTGTATGATTAGTTAGCAGATTGAAGCTGACGTCTCAAATCAATGCTGTAACTAATCTTGCAATGTGGATGGGCGAACAGATTTTTATCGGTAACTGGTGCCCTAACTACTTGAGTCATTTTATTGACCTTGATTTTTTTTAAGGCACAACAAATGAGACACATTTATTTTGTTGCATGGCATACTTAATCTCTTATCCTGCCAGACAGAGATTCCCATGATCAGATTCCCTTCTCTTTCTGCTCGGCGAGATACGATCTGTCTCACACGGTATGACTCTCAGTGGCCTTGTGAAGTAATCCAGAAATACTCAGTTATTAAGACAACTGTATAAGAGACAACAGCAGGCAGTGATTTTTTAAAACTTATATTACTTGATGATGACTCCGCTTTCTTTAATCGTTTCTCTATTGAATCTCAGTGGGTTTGAATCCGTGGTGTGACCATGTTCTGGACTGGGGGAGGCACAAGGATGATCCCAATGTCTTGTTTCTTAAATACGAAGACTTAAAAAAGGTTTGGCATTCAACATATATATTATATTTTAGTGTTGTAAAAAATAGCCGAAATGAATGCCATTGCCAGTTAGTTTTTTACATCTTGAAAGAACCACAACAAAATTTAAACATGACCCTATCATGTCTTATAAAAAAGCCAGATCACACATAGAATCGGCATTCGACTTAGATGACTAGTGATGAAATATATATGCCACTTTGATCGTAAAAATCACTCGATGCTTCATGTGAATATCATCTTTGCTGGGATGTGGCCCCGGATATGGCGGCTAGTGACACTGGGTTTGTAATCCGAAGTTCCTGGGTTCAAATTCTTCTCCCTGCCACTAGATGGATCTCTGTTCGGTGGTCCCGAATTCAACTCTTCCACGTCTTGTAAATACCAATTAGCCAGCCCCCGTGTGTTACCCAGTTGGGATTTTTAACATGTTTTCCGTTTTCAGTAGTACTTACAATATATGTCTTGCACCGACTGTTATGCTAAATATTATTATTACTATTTTATTACAGTTTACTTTATTTTATTTTATTTTATTTTATTTTATCTTATTTTATTTTATTTTATTTAATTAACCAGTGGCATAATGATTTTCTCTTCGCTAAAATCTCTTTTCTCATGTTCGAATGATTTCCAATTTCATCAACAAGCCGCTGTCGGATAATTTCATCAGTCTAATTGCTGAACAGTGCACTTTTAGTGGAATGAAGAAAAATGCTGCAAGTTACTCGATAAAGGGCCATGAGGGCGAAACATCACTGCTTCAGAAGGGCGTGGTTGGAGACTGGAAGAATTACTTCACTCCAGACCTGAATGAGAGATTTGAGAAAGAAGTGTGAGCAAAATTAAAGGGAACTGGATTAGAGTTTGATTTTGAGATATAGTAGACATTTACCAAGACAAGCGACTGTCGAAAGCGTCGAAAGCAGATATATAGCATATATAGAAGACATTTATCAAGCTAAGTGTTTCTGAACAGGCATGGTGCAGTCGTGAGAGCGCTCGCCTCCCACCAGATGTGTCCCGGGTTCGATTCCCGGACCCGGCATCGCACGTGGGTTAAGTTTGTTGTTGGTTCTCTACTCTGCTCCGAGAGGTTTTTCTCCGGCTACTCCGGTTTTCACCTCACCTCAAAAACCAGCATTTTCAAATTCCAATTCGATCCCGGAATGCACGTGCATTTCTGAACGAGTTCTTGTGAACTCCTTATGGTGCTCCGTGGGTAAACAAATTGCATATTTACATTTACATCCTTGCATACCTTTTCCGAATATGATATAAGAATATTTAGGAATTTGACCAAAAAAGTAATATTATTCCCTACATTTTTAGGTATAAAGTGAGATTAATTCTGCTTCAAGTCGAACATCGGAAGCTTATCCCCGCCCGTTTTTGTAGCATGAAGCGACTAGGAGTATTTCTACTCCCCCCTGGATGGGATGCTAGTCCATGCCAGGGTTACCCCCAAGCATTAAATTCGCCGGTACCCATTTATAAAGAGAGGCATTGTGAGAGTTTAGTGCCTTTCCCAAGACCAAAACGCAGACCCGGCCAGGGCTCAGACCCGGACAGCTCTAACCAGAGTTCATGGCGCTAACCATTAGGCAACCAGACCTCCAAACATTTTAACGTGTTCTTACAGTGAAGAAACCAAGGTCACTGAATAAATGCAAAAGCTTTTTGAGGTCTTGCTTTGAATGTCGCATAACATGTAACCTTATTAGGGGCGCATTCACTTAAGGCCTTTCTATTTGTTTGTTTGTTTTCCGGGGGGAACTTCCATATAAAAAGGACGGGGTTACCCGTCGGCAATTAAAAAAAAGCCCTAAGAGTTAGCAAGATCCTGTTTTGTGGGCGTAAATTTTTTTCCACTGAGAGGTACCAATTCTAAGGCAATACATTATCTCCTGCCATATTTCTCTCGGCTCAATACCCTAAAAGTTACCGCAAAACCTCCCGTTGTGGAGCTTTTGAGGCTGAACACCCTAGGAGTTACTAAAACCGCTCTTTTAACCCCTAAAAGCTACGACGCGGCACCCTCATCCTTGTTATATCCCGCGGGGGTTTGTTTGCTGTTTTGGTTTTAAGCTTGAGCTTTAAACTTCCCAGCGGGCTACAGAATGAATGTGCAATGTTTACATTTACAGTATATCTTTATATCTTACACTGTCTGCTGTCAAACATTCAGCATGTAAACCGAATCAGCAGATAAATGGTAAAGAAGGAAAAGGGAAAAAAGAGGATTGCTAGCGGAATAGCCTTGAACAGGTCTACTCGGCGAGCCGAGTCGAGTGCGGATATTTACACATTTACGAAAAAAACTAAACGCACAATTCATCGGCCTGTTTGTTTTAGTAGAATATGGAAAAACACTCTATAAAGCAGGGGAAAGGAGCGTTTGGAGAAGCTGTCTTGTCAGATATCAGCTATTAAATTTGTTGGTAATTCCGCGGCAATCAACTTTTGTGCCAGAAGAAGCTAGAGCAGGGCATCGACGAAACATTCGCTTGCGATTTGCGCTTGCGTTTAAATGTAGGAATGCAAAGTGCCTAGTCTATCACTTAAGAGACGAAAACAATCAACAAAAGCGAAGATTTCTGGATCACTCACGGTTTCTGGTAAACCAGGCTAATAGGGGATCTCTCATGGTTTCTGGTAAACCAGGCTAATAGGACTCGACAAAAATCGTCTCGATATAATGGGTACTCGATATGCCATGAAGACGTGACTCGCTCAGAAAACGAGACACGTTTGAGAAACATTCGGAAAAACGAGACTCGTTTCGAATAACGAGTTTTTTTCCGAACGAGTCTCGTTTTGAAAGTCTCGTTGAAAACGAGACACGTTAGGAAAACGAGACACCTTCGAAAAAGAAAAACGAGACTCGTTTGGAATAACGAGACTCGTTCGGTTCGGATCACTCACGGTTTCTGGTAAACCAGGCTAATAGGACTCGACAAAAATCGTCTCGATATAATGTGTGCTCGATATGCAACGAAGACGTGACTCGTTTAAAAAACCAGGCTCGTTCTTGAAACTTTCGGAAAACGAGACTTGTTTTGACGGAAAACTATTCAAAGAAGACTCGTTCGGAGTTTTCGGAAAACGAGACTTGTTAAAACGAGACTCTTTTGAAATAACGAGACTCGTTCGGAAAAACGAGACTCGTTTTGAATAACGAGACTCGTTTGGAAAAACGAGACTCGTTCGGGAAACGAGACTTATTCAAAAATCGAGACTCGTTCGTGAAACCATTTTTGTTCGTGAAAGGAGGCTAGTTAATTATTAAGTTCTTTTAGGTAAATTGACAACCCGATCAATAGACTGAGTTTGATTTTAATTTCAATGTTAATTGTAAAATTTAAATATTATGCAAAAGTTTTTATTCGCAATCTTACAAACTATATAAATGCTAACCAGAAACTGTAACTTTAAATAATCTTAACCTTGAAGCCACACGCGCAGGCTCTCACACGCTTGCCCGGTTCCTTGTGCCTGTGAAATTAAATCTTGCTGTTCCTCTTGATAGGAAATTGTCATAGGTTTTTATAAACAGATGGGTAACGCCCCTGAGAACCACATCATTATAGGCTAAAAGCGATAAAGGCGATTTAAAACGCTTTGTTCCACCAATTGCAAGATATTTTGCTTACTAAAACATTACAACAATAAAACATTTTTGAATTACTCCCTAGACACTACGTACAATCTGCGACAAAATTCAGTAAGCACCTTTTTAGGCCGAACTCAAAAATGAACTTTAAAACCACACACCTCGAAATACAATACTCCAACCCTTTCCTACATTCAATGTTGTACAAGCACAAATGAGGAAAAAACTAATTTATCAGGGGAGAGTCGGTCAAATTTAAGGGAGTCGAGTCTAAAATAATATAAAAATATTGTGATCTCAGCGGCAATGTGTGGGCTATTGTGTCGCAGATTGTAGGCCCATCTTTCTTTCAGACGATATGCTGTAAAAATTATCTTAAGGAAAATGCGTGCATTATTGTATGTACAAACTGCAACACGATCTATCTATGTTATCCGGAGCAAAATACATCGCATTTACTACGCTTAATTATTCTACTGCGCATTAAATTGTTCCACTGATTTTCATTTCAATAAACTTCAAAAGCTTTCGCAACACTTTATGTTTTTGTTATAGCTAAGGGTAACTAATCCTGTAATGGACTGGAATACAAAGTTCATTGTTATACCTCCCAACTCAAATACGTGTCACGTGTAATTTTTCTCGCCCTATAAAAACAACAACTCGAACTTTCAATTCGAACGTGTTCAAGATCCGGCAAATTTGTGCGTCAGTCAAGCTAATGACTTGCTCCTTGTAGTGACGGCAAAGAAACACTTTCAAGTCATAACAGAGGAAGTTAAGCAAAAAAGCTCTTAATCCCCTAGTAAAGCAACCAAAAAAAAAGAGAAAAACTTGAAAACAACCTTTGGATTGTACAGAATTAAGAACGATGAAGTTCTTAGAACTAAACAAACCAAAACTAGTATGCATGAGGTACATTTTAGATTTATTCTATTTTTGAATTGGAAGGTATACAAATACTTCATGACCGACCTACGAGAAACAAAACTCCTTTCAAGTGGGGCCAGCCATTAAGTGCATCTTGTTATATAGCTGGAGTTAATTTGAATATCACGTTTGTTCTTATTGGTTGATTTAGAGTCACGTAATTACAGTTACAGTTACAATTACCGTAAATTAAAAATTACAATTACAGAATTATCGCGCGCTCTCTCAATAACCAGAGGTTACTTTTTCTTCTACTTGATTTATTACTTTTCACTAAACGTAGCCTGCAACGCAGGCACTCTTCCCGAAAGGAAAAAAACGTAGAGGTTCCTCACTGATTTTTTCTTTCGGGGAGGGCGGCTGTGACGCAAGACGTAAGTAGTAAATAGTAAACACACGCAGGCTACTATGACACAGGCTCCAGCTATATAACAAAGCACTTAATTACTGGTCCTTTAGGAAAAAGTTTGTTTCGTTTCCCGCCCTACCCCACCACCCGTGAGTGATCCAGAAATCTTCGCTTTTGTTGATTGTTTTCGTCTCTTAAGTGATAGACTAGGCACTTTGCATTCCTACATTTAAACGCAAGCGCAAATCGCAAGCGAATGTTTCGTCGATGCCCTGCTCTAGCTTCTTCTGGCACAAAAGTTGATTGCCGCGGAATTACCAACAAATTTAATAGCTGATATCTGACAAGACAGCTTCTCCAAACGCTCCTTTCCCCTGCTTTATAGAGTGTTTTTCCATATTCTACTAAAACAAACAGGCCGATGAATTGTGCGTTTAGTTTTTTTCGTAAATGTGTAAATATCCGCACTCGACTCGGCTCGCCGAGTAGACCTGTTCAAGGCTATTCCGCTAGCAATCCTCTTTTTTCCCTTTTCCTTCTTTACCATTTATCTGCTGATTCGGTTTACATGCTGAATGTTTGACAGCAGACAGTGTAAGATATAAAGATATACTGTAAATGTAAACATTGCACATTCATTCTGTAGCCCGCTGGGAAGTTTAAAGCTCAAGCTTAAAACCAAAACAGCAAACAAACCCCCGCGGGATATAACAAGGATGAGGGTGCCGCGTCGTAGCTTTTAGGGGTTAAAAGAGCGGTTTTAGTAACTCCTAGGGTGTTCAGCCTCAAAAGCTCCACAACGGGAGGTTTTGCGGTAACTTTTAGGGTATTGAGCCGAGAGAAATATGGCAGGAGATAATGTATTGCCTTAGAATTGGTACCTCTCAGTGGAAAAAAATTTACGCCCACAAAACAGGATCTTGCTAACTCTTAGGGCTTTTTTTTAATTGCCGACGGGTAACCCCGTCCTTTTTATATGGAAGTTCCCCCCGGAAAACAAACAAACAAATAGAAAGGCCTTAAGTGAATGCGCCCCTAATAAGGTTACATGTTATGCGACATTCAAAGCAAGACCTCAAAAAGCTTTTGCATTTATTCAGTGACCTTGGTTTCTTCACTGTAAGAACACGTTAAAATGTTTGGAGGTCTGGTTGCCTAATGGTTAGCGCCATGAACTCTGGTTAGAGCTGTCCGGGTCTGAGCCCTGGCCGGGTCTGCGTTTTGGTCTTGGGAAAGGCACTAAACTCTCACAATGCCTCTCTTTATAAATGGGTACCGGCGAATTTAATGCTTGGGGGTAACCCTGGCATGGACTAGCATCCCATCCAGGGGGGAGTAGAAATACTCCTAGTCGCTTCATGCTACAAAAACGGGCGGGGATAAGCTTCCGATGTTCGACTTGAAGCAGAATTAATCTCACTTTATACCTAAAAATGTAGGGAATAATATTACTTTTTTGGTCAAATTCCTAAATATTCTTATATCATATTCGGAAAAGGTATGCAAGGATGTAAATGTAAATATGCAATTTGTTTACCCACGGAGCACCATAAGGAGTTCACAAGAACTCGTTCAGAAATGCACGTGCATTCCGGGATCGAATTGGAATTTGAAAATGCTGGTTTTTGAGGTGAGGTGAAAACCGGAGTAGCCGGAGAAAAACCTCTCGGAGCAGAGTAGAGAACCAACAACAAACTTAACCCACGTGCGATGCCGGGTCCGGGAATCGAACCCGGGACACATCTGGTGGGAGGCGAGCGCTCTCACGACTGCACCATGCCTGTTCAGAAACACTTAGCTTGATAAATGTCTTCTATATATGCTATATATCTGCTTTCGACGCTTTCGACAGTCGCTTGTCTTGGTAAATGTCTACTATATCTCAAAATCAAACTCTAATCCAGTTCCTTTTAATTTTGCTCACACTTCTTTCTCAAATCTCTCATTCAGTTCTGGGGTGAAGTAATTCTTCCAGTCTCCAACCACGCCGTTCCGAAGCAGCGATGTTTCGCCCTCATGGCCCTTTATCGAGTAACTTGCAGCATTTTTCTTCATTCCACTGAAAGTGCACTGTTCAGCAATTCGACTGATGAAATTATCCGACAGCGGCTTGTTGATGAAATTAGAAATCATTCGAACATGAGAAAAGAGATTCTAGCGAAGAGAAAATCATTATGCCACTGGTTAATAAAATAAAATAAAATAAAATAAAATAAAGTAAACTGTAATAAAATAATAATAATAATATTTAGCATAACAGTCGGTGCAAGACATATATTGTAAATACTACTGAAAACTGAAAACATGTTAAAAATCCCAAATGGGTGACACATGGGGGCTGGCTAATTGGTATTTACAAGACGTGGAAGAGTTGAATTCGGGACCACCGAACAGAGATCCATCTAGTGGCAGGGAGAAGAATTTGAACCCAGGAACTTCGGATTACAAACCCAGTGTCACTAGCCGCCATATCCGGGGCCACATCCCAGCAAAGATGATATTCACATGAAGCATCGAGTGATTTTTACGATCAAAGTGGCATATATATTTCATCACTAGTCATCTAAGTCGAATGCCGATTCTATGTGTGATTTGGCTTTTTTATAAGACATGATAGGGTCATGTTTAAATTTTGTTGTGGTTCTTTCAAGATGTAAAAAACCACCTGGCAATGGCATTCATTTCGGCTATTTTTTACAACACTAAAATATAATATATATGTTGAATGCCAAACCTTTTTTAAGTCTTCGTATTTAAGAAACAAGACATTGGGATTATCCTTGTGCCTCCACCAGTCCAGAACATGGTCACACCACGGATTCAAACCCACTGAGATTCAATAGAGAAACGATTAAAGAAAGCGGAGTCATCATCAAGTAATATAAGTTTTCAAAAATCACTGCCTGCTCTTGTCTCTTATACAGTTATCTTAATAACTGAGTATTTCTGGATTACTTCACAAGGCCACTGAGAGTCATACCGTGTGAGACATCGTCTCTCGCCGAGCAGAAAGAGAAGGGAATCTGATCATGGGAATCTCTGTCTGGCAGGATAAGAGATTAAGTATGCCATGCAACAAAATAAATTCAGGCTAGGTACTGCCCGGTTATTTGAGGATTCATAGTAACTGATCGAATCGCACGGCCTTGCGTTGAAGATGTTTCATTCAAATTTGTGCCCTATCAACTGTCGATAGTAAGGTAGTGGCTTACCATGGTTGCAACGGGTGACGGAGAATTAGGGTTCGATTCCGGAAAAGGAGGCCGAGAAACGGCTACCACATCCAAGGAAGGCAGCAGGCGCGCAAATTACCCAATCCTGACTCAGGGAGGTAGTGACAAGAAATAACAATACAGGGCTTTTCCAAGCCTTGTAATTGTTAAATCCTTTAACGAGGATCCATTGGAGGGCAAAATCGAATTCGATTTGGTTCGATTTGGTTCGATTAGTCCGATAATCGAACTAACGGCAAAACCGAACTCAAACGAACGATTGGTGTTCGATTGAATTTTGGATTAGATTCCCCTGAAAATAAAGATATATAGAAATCAACAACAACTCAACAAAATTATTTAATTTTCAATTTTGATACACTTGTACTAGATTAAGGGATCGAGTTTTGCAACAAGGAAGGAAATAACCGAATATTTTGGGACCTTTCGGGGGCCAAGATATCGATTTTTCACAAAGTTTGTTTCTTGATATGAACGCTATTACAGTATTATTTTCAAAGTGGTTACAGCTGATCGACGATCTACCTTTTTTTCCACATCCGCGAATGGTTCAATTTCTCGAGAAAGTATGCAATCAGTGCGTTTTTAAAGACTGTTTTAATCCGACGGTTTTACAGGTTTGACAGAAGGCGGTAACCTTCAAATAAAACTGAAACATATACGGACGCATTGTTCTTCACAGCGTGTAACGAGCCGGTATAAAATTTCAGCGTCCCCACCTCAGTTTACTTTCTAACAATGGCGGAATCTAGCTCGGCAAGTGAGAGATCTAGGTCTCCTTCCCCGGCGAGGGCAGTTACTGGACCGAAATCGTCACGTACTTTTGTATGGTTGAGGGAACTTCCCAAGGCAATCCCACGAGGAAAACCTTGGGATCAACTGAACCGTGATGGCAGAGTGAAAGAAATCGAGTTCGGCAAGAAATTTAGCGAAAGGCAAATGCGCGATTTAGTGCGTCAGAATTTTACTGAGTTAGGGGAAGCTGACTTTAGAAGGTAGGCTCTAACTACAGCTAAATAAACATAATGGAATGCGTCTTTCGATACTACAATCGAGTGAAGTATGAAAAATCAGATTCGTCGGCGGCCGACTGAATTACAGTAATCTCAGGGCATTTAGGTAGCTAGCGCGCCAGCGCGGTTCCGCGAAAGGGACAGCGAAGTAAGCGAAGGAGAAAACAATGTTAGATTTCAGCTTTCTTCTATCATTGTTTAGCAGAATTCGCCTGTACAAGTCTGGCAGCAGAGGCAGTGTCTTGACGAGGGTTGTCAAAAATATACCTGATGCATCGACTTTATTGCACAAATTCAGTGGAGGATCATCCAAAAGGGTGTACATTCTTCTTAAGAGTGATGATGAAAATGGAGGTACTATAAAGACATATGGCATTTGACATTTACGTAGACAGCGTGACTGAGTGGTGAGCGCGTCGGGCTCGTAATCCAGCGGTCTTGGGCTCGATTCCCGCTCTGACCACTATCTGGATTTGTTTCACGGCAGTCCCGAGTTCAAATACTCGCCCCCTTGTAAATAGTCAACTGATTTGACTCCGGCCAGTTGGGCTTCTTGACAATGTTGTGTTCAATTTTAATTATTTGTTCCAGTTGTTTGCTCAGCCCCAGTAGACTTTGTGAGGGTAAATAAAGGTTGTCTATATATTTTACATATGTACAACAACTGTTTCTTTCTTTCAAATGAAAGCTCTAAGATTTGTTCTTGTTCTCTTTTTATCACACTGCAGAGCCATGGTAACAGCTTCGGTTAAGTCTACATTGAGACAATTAGTACATCTTGCCAGGGTTTTATCATTTCCAGTAGCAGAATATATAATCCAAACCCTCAAAATCTTTAACTGGCTTTCATTTTCACAGGGGGTCCTAATTCTAGAACTGACCCATCTGCCATAGTTCCTGTGTCTTTAGTCCAGGCTCAGGATAATTCTAACAATACAATGCCTCCAGTTCCTGGTAATGCTGGTGTCCCTCCAAGGTTGCCTCTACCTAGAGATGGATGTAAGTAAAAGAAGTTGAGAATATCTTAATTGCCAATGACATTCCAGAAAAAATCCTTACCTCCCCACAGATGGGATTTTTTCTAAGACCACCCTACCCCTCTGGAAATTGCAATAAAGCTTCACACATTTCTTTAAATTTTTTGGTCTAACAGAACCCTCCACTACCCAGGAAATTCCAATCCCTTCTGTGGGGGTAGTACTTTATGGATATTTCCTAGACCGGAACATTGCTAAAATAGTTCTGAAGCAAAAAGCAATCACTAACGTGCACCTTTAAGTATGAACGAATATACCTACAACCCACATATACCTACGTGTACCTATGTATATTGTTCATGTATAAGCTGGGCAGATCTAAGGGGGATGGGGCAGGTTTAGAGGGTTTGATGTTACATCCTAAACTAAAAAGTGGGGCATTAGAACAAGTCCATATCTCGAACCCCCGTACCTATAATCCAGTATCTGCCCCAGATAAGACGATTTCAATTGATAATTTGATTCAGCCCCCCTGTGGGATAATGATAGTGTTGTAATTAAGCGCAAGCCCACTATTTCTAAGGTGTGTTAACAGTTGACGATAAAAACGAGGATACCAAAAAAGATCCTAAGGAGGCATCTCGTAAATGGCATCATTTAGTTTCCAGCACTGTAATGACCAATCAACTCTAAAAATTTGAACAGGTATTTATTGCACTAAGCAAAACCAAAGAAAGTCCATCAGGAAATTAAAATCAGGGTGTACATTTCTTAATTTTTATAAAACTTAAATGTGTTACTGGTATACAAGGAATAACAACATGAAATTCTGGGTTGTCTTAATTGGGTTTTACTGTGCTTTCAAAGGCAATTCAATTTTTCCCAATGGTTATCAAAACCAGGAATTAACTAAAAATATATTATTTCTTTCACCAGTTTCAACAAGACAGTATCTTACATCCTTAGCTCAATCCGGGACCCTGGAGACTGACAATGGTGAGTCAAGAGCGGAAAATTTAATAAAGGGAAGGAAGAATCGAGCTTTCTGAAAGCAAAGATTTTTATGGGATAGAACAATAGCATGTGTAGACCCATGTAGTCCTGACCAATACCTGTTGGAATGTAAAAAAAAATTGTGAACTGTAATCATACCCAAAGGCCAGTGCAAAAATAAAAAAAAGCTGGACACTATCAAATCCCACTTCAGTCTTATAATCCTCACACATATTAGGGCAGAAAATTGGACATCTCTACCAGCCGAAGACATAAAAAATAGCTATGCCCTAAATCTGCAAATGAAACCATACCATCAAAGACACCTATATTATTAATAAAAATTTCAAAGTACCACTAGCTTAAAAACAAATGCTTTTAAAATTCCTTTGAGGGAATTCTTGAATCCTGTCTTAATCTATTTCAGATTCCACAGTATCACCAAGAACTGATACATCTCAGGGTGAGAGAATTTCGTTTCCCCTACATGTACATTCGATGTGCTTAAATTCAGTATGGAGGACTAACACTCCATTCTTACTAGTCTTGCCTTTTTGCCCTTTTGATCTTATTTGCAAGTGGGTAAAGCTGTAGAAAATTACTGCAACTATTCTTTGCAGAAAATACAGATGAATTTCAAAATCAAACTATATTTCTCTTGTTACATGCGTTTCAATAGGAGCATGGACACCTACTTCATCTCTTCCCACTGGTCACTCAAATGTAAATCCTGTAATCCAACTGACCATTGAAGATGGTAAGTTGTACCAAGTTGTAATGCCCATGACTATATGTTCGTGTGTGTTTCGAGAAAATAAATTAATCAATCAATCAATGAAATATAAATACTGGCATTAAATAAGATCCAATAAGGAAAGACTATTTTCATACCCTATTATTTAAAATATCATGTCATTTACATGATAATGGATCTCCTTTCATTGACTCTATAGATTTTGTTGCCTGCAGTGCTGATACAATCATCAGAAAGAATTGTGACACCACAACTTATGTGTGCTGCTGCGAGCTCACAAAATATTAAAAGTGAATATACTGTAAGGACAGACTAAAACAATCACATTACAGTAAAACCTCGGTAGGGATATGAAAAACAGTTTGAGTTGGCGGGAACTCCATTTTTCAGGGTTGATTGAATATCCAACTTGCCATGTTAAAAATTGATAGTTTGCCGAGTTTTTCAGCACTTCAGTATACAGTGACAGCTAAAGGTACCGCATCCAGTATGACTCATAGGATCGGGAAATGACTGTCACTAATTAATATCAAATTGCTGTGGTGTTAGATTTGAGTGTGTTTACCAATTACAGGACAAGAAAACCAAATGGGATGACATCCCTGTTAAGTTACATGAACCAGAATTCGAGTTATCAGGGTAAATTTTTATCAAGGGCAATGAAATTTGGTTCGAGTTAGCGGGGAATTCGAGTTATCAGAGTTTGAGTTAACCAAGTTGAAATGACTGAAAAGTGGGGACAAATCCAATGAAATGGGACTTGGTTCGAGTTAGCAGGAATTCAAGTCATCTGAGTTTGAGTTACCGGGGTTCTACTCCACTGTTAAAACTGCAAACATTTACATACAAATTGGTTGCCATGGGAATGGGATACAACTGCTAACATTGTCTTCCACAACTACAGATGCCGATTTACAACAAAGTCCATTTGAGAATTCTGTCATAGTACTGGACCAAATTCAAGGTAACTCATTTTTTAATTAGCCCATCCAGGCTTTTATCCAGGATTTGAAAAGTGGGTGTCCAAAATGTGCACTAGTGTCTGCTCAAATGGACATTTATAAGGCAACATATGAACAATGATTTTCTTTAAGAATAGGCCGTCCACAAGACAACCTGGACACTCATCTGGCAAATTGCCTGAGCTCAGCCCATTGACTCCCATGTCACACATTGGTCCCTTTTTCACTTGTTACCCAATCAATGTCAACTGTGTCAGATCAGCCTCGGATGTTCCAGTCCAAAGTCATTTTCTCACTATTATCTTATTGAAAAAGTAGAATCCACTACTCTGACATTGAAATTCACTTTAGAGTCAAAGTTCTCTAATACGGACACCAAAGGGACAGAGCAGAGAGTCCGTATTAGAGAATTGTCTGCATTGGAAAGGTCACTATGATGACATCACTTTAAAGTCTCCACTGACAGTTTAGTGTGTTTGGTAACTAAAATCAGGCTTAAAAGTGACATGTCAATCATTGGTATCACTGATTGATCAAGTGTCCATGTTTTGGAATTGGCTTCCTAGGGCTGAGATTTGGTGTCTGTTGTCCATTTTTGAGAGGGTCCATAGAATAGAATTTTTTTAAAAAGGCAATGTACATGTATGAGAATTTTCGGTGCAGAGGAAACTGTCCATATGGAGAGTTCAGCTGTACCTGAGATACTGGAAAATTCTTTCTTTGCTCAATGCATCACTATGATTTCCATGATTTTAGAGATACTAAACGATGTTCATTTCATCGCATTTTATATTGTAGTCCTCTTGCTTAAGTTAGTTAACTTAAAAGGATTAAAGACAGGGCATTTCATACTGAAAGCACGCATTTATTACACAAGTGTCTTTATTCATTCAGCACAGCAAGAAAATAATTCTTCAGCAGCCAGGGCTGCTGAAAGAACAAATTCCAGCACAAACTCAAGATCCCTTTCTACAGCAGGTACGTGCATGCAGCATCATGTACATAAATGAAATTACAAAATGCATATTTCTTAGCATAGCTACATTGTACACTGTAATGATATTTTATTACAATGTAGATTTATTTATATTTTGCCTCAGAAAACCAGAAACAACAACCACAATACAGAAAATAATACTTAAAATGTACTGTAACATCAACTTGTTGTACAGAGTGGTTAAACGTTCACATTTCTATTACACTGACAGCATGGTTAGTGTGCGAAAAATGTCATGTCTGATTAGGGCTAGTGGGTTTTGCAGCTGGTCTAGAGGATTTTTCCTTCACAAATGAATTTTAGGAGGCAAAAAATCACAAAATCACACACTAGCTGGAGTCAATGTATGCCTTTTTGTTGGTGTCAATCTACACAAAATAGAACATGCTGATTTATACAACAATCGGGCAGTCTACAAAACTCTAATAATAATGATAATGATAATTTCAGTACTCACTAAACACGAGTAAAAGTGACTTAATGACTGTAAGTACATGTAGTCAACAACAACAAGAGTTCAGCTATTTACAGTCAACATAGACAATGAAAATATCCCAGCAACGATGGATTCCTACGTGTATCTTCAACATTGGCTTTGTTTGTGTACAACACTGAATTAGAGGGCAGGTGTTTGTCAATTGAAATCAAATTTAAAGTAGAATGATGGCAAAATGGAATTTTTTTCTTTCTTTAACTGACTGCCTCAGCTTCTTCTGTTGCTTATTATGGCTTTCAAACATGCATTGTAATTTGTGTAAAGGTTTAAACCAGTTAATGTCCGTAGGTTTCCTTGGCACACCATTCTACAGTGAAGGCAACAAAGGTAAAACTCATTACATTGTGTTTATTGCGTGGTGATTATGCAATATTCTATCGAATGTACATGTATACTTTAAAGTATATTAATTTATGCTGTTACTGTGACTTTTATATTCAGACATTCATGTCAGGGAAAGCATCCAGTTGGGTTTGAACATATGATATAAATGTAATTATCTATCTGCGTGGTTTTTAAAAACATGTCTACAGACATTTTTTCACTTGGCAACCATTGATGGTCTTGATAAATTCCTGTAATCAAGTGATTTTGATACAGCTAAATCAAACCTTGAATACAGGAAATAAATTCAATATCAAATGATTGTATTTGGTAACCTAACACCACTGTTGCCCCTTACCGACTGATCGTCCACCAAAAGCGTCTCTGCATTCCATTCTCAGTAAAGGCACAGCGATAGGTATTTATTTATGTTGTCAAATAGCTTTTTGTACATGAATGTAAAAAGATTGCTCCTTAACAAAAAACTGATTAAATTGTGCAATGAACTGGAAAAGCAATTGGCCAAAATTAATTCACAAACAGTCCATCTTAGCGGTTTGTATTGAAAAATTCGGAGGGCTTAGGGAACCAATCAGAATTGAGCCATATAACAAATATGATTTGTTGATATAATAGAAACGCAAGATGTGTTCTTAGCCTTGAAAGTCATACATAATAGCTATTATTTTTACATTTTGGTCCAGATACACAGAAGCAAAATGTAGAAATAATTATTACAATGTACATGTTTATCAAGTTCTTGTACAGTCTTCAAAATGTTGTAGAAAAGGGTGGACTTTTGTAGACGGTCCTCATACACATATTGACAGGTCGCGATCCAACTTACACAAGCTTACTATGATTTACACAAGGAAACCACAAGATATAATAGATACTTGTTTCAGTTGCAAGGTTCTGGTTAGACCAGCGTTAAACCTATGTTGCGTTCTATTCTAATTAATTGTAATTTTGTAAAACAGTTGGAACCGTGGCTGGAGACATGTCACCTCATGGCTTGGGAGGTAAGCTTAAATTAATGAATTCACAGATTAACACAAACATTAAGCTTAGGTACAGTAGGAAGCTTCCTACATTTGTGAAAAGTAAATAAACTGGAAAGTCCTTAAAGAAAAGAATTCTGAATGCAATTTGCTTTGCTTTCTTTCTTTATTTCGGAAGAGGAGTCCAACTTACCTTCTCGTACAAATGAGGTGGTGCGCTGCGAAGAACGTTTGTTGGCCTCCTACAGAGGAGAGAACACTTCCCTGCCAAGTTTCCTTGTTCACTCTTTCGACGAGGTAGGTAACAAGGGCTTGCCAGCAGTCGCTTGTCTAATATCACTGATGATTACTCAGTCATCTTTTGCACCCAAGAATGTGAGCGTAATTTGCACCCACGAATGTGAGCGTACATGTAATTTGTACAATTATTAGGACTTTATCCAAATGCGTGAAAGCAAGTATGCACACGCACAGATTGCTGGTAGTTGTAATAAAGAGCTCGCAAAGACTTCTGGGGGGGACTTTCATTATCGCGAGGAATATGGAACAAAACATTTTCCGATCAAACCTGGCCAAGTAGGAGGAATGGCTCTGACCATTTTTATTCCTTTTCATAATTCCCTGCATGCATAAGTGAAGCAAAGTGGGGCAACGAACTGGTTGCCAAACTGGAGAGGGGAATTTCGGTCGGGCCGGTCCGAATGGTCAAAGTGGGCCACCTCCAAAGGGGTCACGAATTCTGCGATCTTAAGGAACCGAAACGGACCTTTCCATATGACTTCCAACCGAAATTTTGGGGAACTTCGGCATAATATAAAGCACCTCTGATAGTTGCAGGAAAGGAAGCGGAATCGCGATAGACGTGAAAAGAGTACAAAGATAGGAGCTCAATGTTATTTTCTTCAGGTTTAGATCTCTGATCCACTGCAAAGCTAATAAAGCTTTTCACCATTTTATACCACAAACACCCACACATACAAAATAACCAATCACAACCAACAAAGCAAGGAACAAAAGCAATGGCAAACGCGTGAAGTGCACTCTGGTCCAGTTGACCGGCAGCTGTTAATAATAACCTTATCAGTTAAAAAAAGTTTTCAAAAGCACGACTTAAAAGCATTTTATATTTGCCTTTCAGCTTTGCTGGCAGGCGCAGACGCTTACGATGGCTATCTGCATAGTCCTACTCAACCCCAGAAAGGAGAACGCTGGAGTAAGGGAGGGGATTGTGAGGTATACATGTGCATGCAGTGTATCAATGCTAACATGCCTTTATTGAGTCGGTTGAGAAGGCTGTTGTAGTAAAGATGGAACTAAAGACTGGACACCCGGGTTCACTACTGTAGATGTCCCGGGCGGCACCATCGATTTAGCCGGACTTTATGTCAAAAACTTTGATGCATCTCAATGTTAAAATTGTCATCATGAAAGGACAATGTTATAATATTATACCCAGTAGTCACCACTGATAATTCAGTACATTGAATTGGTTACTTGAAGGGCTCTAAGATGGCTATCGGCGCAAAACCATGGAAAGGGTTTGTTCTACTGGCCTGGAGAGACATCCTCCACAGATGGAAGGCGAGGTAAGTTGTAAATTCATCAGTTATCATCAATTAACAAATAAAAGAGTGTGGAGTGTTTCGTTCCACAATGCTTTAAGAATTTTGAATAAATTTATTGAATACTTGTTTAGAAGTTATAGTTCATCGACAACTGCTGTGTTTTCTTACATGTCACTGTGTAACATCAAAGGAGAAAAATAATTAACCAAAGGTTAACAGAACTATCGTCAATTACTGTTATTTCTATCCTTCACAGTTTGCAACATGTTCGGTGTACGCTACACCAGCGATGCCGTACTGGTCATCGTTCCTTCCAGTTCCTCAATGTGGAAACCAACATTGCTAGATGGTATTGAAGGTAATGGATTGTTTGAGAGCTCTGAATGCAGCGTGTAGATATCGTCTCGTCTCCTTACTCTCTAAAAGTATGACATTATAATATACCAGGATGCTCGTAAAGCGTTTCTACCATTGTTCTTTCCAAATTTTGGTTTACTTAGCTTTTGTTGGGTTGTTTTAATCTGTCAGTTAAATTGCGATGTTCATGCCGGGTCGAAGTACAGTATTTCTGTAATACTTAATAAGAGTAATTGCCTGGGTACTGGTGGTTAGCAGGGTGAAATTGAATAGAAATTGCATGGAATACATACTTTCCATACTTAATTTCTGCAATGTAAAGGTATTCCCTCTCCGAATCTCGACCAGTTTCTGAGGGATTTAAACTGAAACCAATTTTCCGCCAGTGTAACATAGACAAAAAGCGTTTTTCATAATTATTATAAACCAACAAAGATGTGTATATGTTACCGTAGATAGCAGTATCACTGCAACAAATATTGAAGACAGGCTGGCGACGGCATTAGAGAAAGCAACAGATATGCTTAAAGTGCTGTCTATACAAAGGTAGGTTTGCTCATTATTTTTCAAATTAATGATAAATCTGAAGGTAGAAAAGTCGCCTCAGAAAACCTTGACATAATGTACGTGTATACAGATTTAATTTTACAGACAATTCTGGAGATATAACGACATAATAATCTTATAATATGATATAATGCCTAAAACTGTTAATTAAATCTAAAAAGTAAATGATATATATCTATGATCTCTGACTACCATTTTGCAGGGAGAAACTCGAAACTTTCAGGAGAGACAGGGCTGAGCAAGAGGATGACTTGCTAGTAAGTAATGTAAGAAATGTTAGTATTGTAATTACAGTAAGCATTGTACGTTGTGTTGTAGTTATTAATTAAATTTAAAAAAAGAGAAAGAAAGGGGCAGTCAATAGGATGCAAATGACGGTGACAAGATTGACAAGTGAATGATTTCACGGGAAAATTCGGAAAAGCGCTTGTTAAGTAGTTGGTGATGTGTTTCGGTTTTAAGACCATAAATTTTTCCGTTTAATGCAACTTTGTACAAACTGTTTGCTGGGCATTTGATGTTAGCCTCCCTGTTAGCACGAGTGCTTCCTTTCCCTCCTCTTAATTTTAATCATTTTGGTAGCTTTTTATAACATAAAATAGACCCTACAGCGGTTTGTTCCGTTCTAACACCATTCTATAATTATTGTGCTACTCTAAGTTTAATACGTTTTCCGTGAAACCATTTTGCAGAAAATGTCTGTGAATTATTGAATAGTTGTCCACTCGCCCCATTTACAAAAGAATTACATCGTGTTATTACGATGTAGCTTGGATGTCCTGTGTCTGCAGGCATTCGTTAAACTTTTACCTAAATTGACAAATAATATTCAATAGGCACTTAAGTAAAAACCACATGAAGAACTGTAATTTCCTTTATCTAATCTGAAGGCCAGCATGAAGCTTTTGTCTTTGAAGAACTTATAAGTTGTTAATTTTTTTTTGTTCTGTTCTGGCAAGTTGCCTCAGGTAGCTCAAAAAACAGACAACGAAGAAATTAAATGTCACTGATATTAATAACTCTGCATTTTCAAACAGAAAGCACAACAAAATGAATCGAACGAGAGAAGGGAAGGAGAGGAGAAGGAGAAAGAGAAGGTAGAAGAGGAGCAAAAATTAGAGGATAACAATGTAAGTTTTTCTTGAATGAAGATTGTTGTGCATTTGATGGTAGCCTTCCTGCACGAGTGGTTCCTTTTAATTCACTTCCTTAGTTTCAGTCATTGTGGTAGGTTAAAAAATAGATAAAATAGACCTTAAAACGGTTTTCTTCAATTGTAACAACATTCCATATGCTACATTAAGTACAATAATTATTTTTCCTGAAACGATTTTGTAGACTGAAGAGAAAGATGCAAGGTCTGCAAGGAGAGCAAGGGTGAACGAAGAGCCGGTGTCGGGAAATGTGATTCGGGTCAGGTCCCGAAACGGGACACAGGAAAGGAGATTTCAAACGGGAGCTCATTTCCAGGTAAGAAGCCGCAGTAACTAAAATTGCCTTAGTTGTATACATGTAGTTGTCGTAACATGGGAGTTTATGGCCCATGTTTTCATGTGAAAATAATCGGTTGTCTTGCCTGTCGACATTCATTTTAATGGAAACGTTCAGTTTAAGTTTTACTAACGTTGGCCAGTCTATACAGGAGCAACCTCATTACCAAGCTAAGTTATTCACCTTGTTCCTCATGTTGCACAGCCGTCTTTATTCTGTATGTTACAGGAGGTCTACGACTGGGCCGGGGCAGATGAATCCTTCCCGCCCTATTTCACCCTGCATAGGGGCAGTGTGATGGTTTCTCACGAAGAAACAGTGCAAATGGATGAAACTTTAGATGTCACAGAGAGAGTAAGTAGACAATGTGATTTGCTCAGCTTTAAAGTGGACAATTTTTAAAATTTGACCAGAAGCCATAATCGGGGACGGAGACCTTCCCCGATTGTGGCTCCTGCTTTGACACAACAATCTAGATATGCTTGATAGTCACAATACTGAAAGTTAGCCTACCCATCCTCGCATACCGGGCGCAGCTAGTAAGGCGTTACGACATTTCCCGGCGAGGCTATACTCTAGAAAAGTCTAGAGAAACCCAGACAGTCGATCCTCGCGAACGACCTCCCAAAATGTCAAGTCTGGGTGGCCGCTGACGGGAGGTGGTGAGGGGAGGTGGAGACGGGAGGTGGAGACGGGAGCTTAGACCATATTTGGTCAAAATTCGGCCACATTAGCATGTTTATTTTTAATTCATTTATGGTGGTCTCTTTTTAGACTTCCAGGAATGCAATGTTACAAAACATTAATATCCAGTTTTCGATTCATTATCTGTTTGAATGTTAACTTCTGTTTTTACATTCTTCTGTATTTACTTCCTGCAGGAGGAAGAGGAAATGGAGTCACTGTTTCAAACTAAGGTTAGGGAAGTTTCTTTTAAAATGTCCATCATTTAAACAAATCAAGTCTAAACTTGCAATCGGACTTATAACATATATAGCCGATATAGGCGGAGTTTTAACCAATCTTGTGAACGCGAAGAAGATCATAATATCTGCTGCTACATTTCTTTTTACCTTCCATGTCACTATTTACCTATGAATTCGCAGGGACTCATTATTATTGGCCACTTTAATTCGGACTTAGTTGTTAGGAACTTACCTTCAGCCCACTTACTGATTCATCTAGGAAGCTTCAGACCAGCCTCTTCGTGAGGTTCTTAGGAAATTTAACATCCAGATGATAGTCTCCTAATCGAGCCAGGACACTTGGGACCAGGCTCTTCGTGAGCCAGGACACTTGGGACCAGGCTCTTAGGAGCTTAACTAAGGGCAATAGACTTCCTAATCGAGCCAGGACACTTGGGACCAGGCTCTTCGTGAGCCAGGACACTTGGGACCAGGCTCTTAGGAGCTTAACTAAGGGCAATAGACTTCCTAATCGAGCCAGGACACTTGGGACCAGGCTCTTCGTGAGCCAGGACACTTGGGACCAGGCTCTTAGGAGCTTAACCTAAGGCAATAGACTTCCTAATCGAGCCAGGACACTTGGGACCAGGCTCTTCGTGAGCCAGGACACTTGGGACCAGGCCCTTAGGAGCTTAACTAAGGGCAATAGACTTCCTAATCGAGCCAGGACACTTGGGACCAGGCTCTTCGTGAGCCAGGACACTTGGGACCAGGCTCTTAGGAGCTTAACCTAAGGCAATAGACTTCCTAATCGAGCCAGGACACTTGGGACCAGGCTCTTCGTGAGCCAGGACACTTGGGACCAGGCCCTTAGGAGCTTAACTAAGGGCAATAGACTTCCTAATCGAGTCAGGACACTTGGGACCAGGCTCTTAGGACCTTAACTTCCTAATCGAGCCAGGACAATTGGGACCAGTAAGTTAATTTCTTTCGCGCACATCAAGAATTAGGGTTTTTTTTTATGGCCAGAGCTCGCCAGTGATGGAAATCGTATTATATTTATTTGGTTTGATCAAATCTATACAAGATCTCAAATTGGGATTTGAAATATAAAATTTGATATGGTTGTTTATTTACGGCGTTTTAGCCATCTAAAAACTTGAAATTTTTTCCTTCCGATTGGTCATAAACCGGGTGAGGTGGAGGTTAATAAGAACAACGAAGTAGGTTGATCTAATATTCGAACCAACAAATGGAAACGAGAAACGCATTTGAAATGTACTAGACACTGTTTAGTTCCAACTTCGCCTCAAAATTGTGAAAATTTACAAGAACTATACTGGATGTGCAGCTTAAGTGTCGTAGCATTTTTGAAAATGGGACGTTTTCGAGATCCATACTTCTTGCGGTGAAGATGTCCTTAATTTTAAGCGTGGTCACTCAGGATCAGGTTCTTTGTTAGCCAACTCACGCTCGGTAGATAGACTTCCTAATCGAGTCAGGACACTTGGGACCAGGCTCTTCGTGAGCCAGGACACTTGGGACCAGGCTCTTAGGAACGTACTCCGGTAGATGGACTTCCTAATCTAGCCAGAACACTTGGGACCAGGTTCCTAAGAGTCTATCTAAGATTCAAAAAGCTCATTGCTGGGCATGGGAGGGGTATTAACGAGTATTAAGTAATTTTTGCTGGATCGCTCGAGACAAGTTTCTTTATGAGGCACCTTACCCCCGGTCGATAGACTTGGACAAGGACACTTGAGAACAGGTTCTTAAGATTTTACCCTCGCTCTATAGACTCTCTAATAGAGCCATAACACTTGAAAGCAGCCTCCTCGTGAGCGGAGGCATTTGGGACCACATTCTTAGAATTCTTCCAAACTTTCATCCATATTCAAGTAAGGAGTAGTAAGGATACACAGAAACTTAATTTAACCGTGCATTAATTTTCATATCAAATCAATTAATCGGGGCAGGTTCTTATAATATCAACGTAACCACAATACATCTCTTTGTTTCTTGGCCACTTAGTTCGGTAAATTGAAAGGGGGGTATTCTACTCATATGTGTCAAACAGCCATCCTACGTTTAAAGGGCTCGGGATAACTGTTTGACACTTGTGGGTAGAATACTTCCCTTCTATTTTCTTTCACAGGTTTCCTTCAAGGGGAATTATAATTACCAAGAAGGTGCGCTGTCAAAAACCCTGGAAGGTAAGACCTTTTCATTTAGTTTTATGTTGAAAAAAATGTCAACTCGAAATGTTCATTTAAGGTACGAGGCTACGATTTTCCTTTTGCCTTAAATATCTTTCTCTTTGTTCTATAGATTATTTGTTTCCTTATTTTTCGTGCCTCTTCAGCCATTATGTAAACTAAATACTATTAAAAATTAAATAGGGGGTCTTTGTGTTTGGGAACGATATTTTACGATTACTCTGGGCTGGTTGGAGGTTAGTTACAAAGGTGTTATTATCATTGCAGATGCACAAACTGATGCCAAAGAAGATGGAGACAAGAAGAGCGATGATAACAATGACGTGCCAGGCACGTCTTTAGAAAGGAAAAAAAGGAAAAGAAAGGACCGGAACAGAACAACAGCCAAAAGACTGAAGAAAAAGAAAGAGAAGGAAGGAAACCACAAAACTGACAACTGATTTAAAAATATGTTCATGTTATTTAAAGCATGGTAAATTCGATGTATTTTACTTAGGATAACATAGATAGATCGTGTTGCAGTTTGTACATACAATAATGCATGTATTTGCCTTAGGATAATATTGACAGAATATCGTCTGAACGAAAAAGTTGCCTACAATCTGCGACACAATAGCCCACACATTGCCGTTGAGATAACAATATTTCTGAATTATTTTAGCCTCGATTTCCTTAAATTTCACCCACTCTCCCTTGATAAATTAGTTTTTTTTCCTTCTGTGCTTGTACAACATTGAATGCAGGAAAGGGTTGGAGTATTGTATTTCGAGGTGTGGTTGATTTTAAAGTTCAATTTTAAGTCTGGCCTAAGAAGTTGCTTACTGAATTTAGTCGCAGATTGTAGTGACTAGTGACTAAAAAAATGGTTTATTGTGGTATTTTTTTTAGTAAACAAAATACAGACTTTCAAGCGCAAGCTTTTTAAATCGCCTGTATCATTTTTTGCCGAGAATGAAGTGGTTTTCAGAGACGTTATCCATCTGTTTAGAAAAACCGATGACAATTTTCTATTAAAAGAAAAGCAAGATTTAATTTCTCATGCACAAGGAACCGGGCAAGCGTGTGAGAACCTGGATTCTGCATTTTGCAACAAGAGAGTCATTTATTCATTGGACACTCTGCTGGTGGCACCAGTCGCTCATTCAATATATTTATTCCTTTATTTATTTTTGTTGAAAAAATCTAGCGGAAAAGGCTTTTCCTTTTAACTTTCCACCATTCAAGTGGAAGGCGCCCGTAAACGTTTATCCCTGATGGCTTCTTCAGTCCTTTTGGAAGTTTATGCTGATCTCCTCCTCAAAACTTCGATGGGCAATTTTTGTTTTTATTCTGACAAATAATATCGTTTTCTTATTTAATTTATGAAACACGGATCGTTTATTTAATTGTTTACCAATTATGTCTGTGACTCAATACTGAGCAAGTTGCAGTTTGTAGATAGAATGGTAGAAGCCCTTTATGAAACCTATGGGCTACCAAATTTGAGTTACTGTTGAGAAAAAAAATTTTAAAGATGCGAATGATTTTTAATGACAGAAAAAGGCACAACTCATGGATAAGAATGTTGATTTAGAATCATCTTTTATTTCTTTACCTTATGTATTACACAATGTAGCTTTCATGATTTAGTTTCTAGTACAACAATTTAAAGCAAGCTATTAATATTTGGCCAATCAATTTCTTAGTTATTCATGAAATAAAAAAAAAAAGTTGCCAAATATGAAACTGACACTTACATATTTCAAATAAACCCTTCCGCGCCCCATGTTCAGACTTCCTTTTGGAGATGAAAATTTTTCGCGTTTCATTTGTTAAATTATCAAGGCTTTTGACACCATCCATAACAATTGAAGTGGCTTCAAGGTTAAGAATTTTTAAAGTCACAGTTTCTGGTTGCCTTTATATCGTTTGTAAGACTGCGACTAAAACGTTTTGCTTAATATTTAAAATTTACAATTAACATTGAAATTAAAAGCAAAATCAATTAGTCGGGTTGTTAATTTAATGAAAAGACAATGAACGTAATAATTAACTAGGCTCCCTTCACAAAAGAAAATGGTTTCACGAAGTATTTTTGCTAATAAGTCTCGTTTCCCGAACGAGTCTGGTTTTCTTAACGAGTCTCGTTTTAACGAGTCTCTGCCGAACAAGTCTCGTTTTAAATCTCGTTATTCCGAACTTATTCCGAACTTATTCCGAACGAGTCTCGTTTTTCTTTTTCGAGGGTGTCTCGTTTTCCTAACGTGTCTCGTTTTCAACGAGACTTTCAAAACGAGACTCGTTCGGAAAGACTCGTTATTCGAAACGAGTCTCGTTTTTCCGAATGTTTCTCAAACGTGTCTCTTTTTCTGAGCGAGTCACGTCTTCATGGCATATCGAGTACCCATTATATCGAGACGATTTTTGTCGAGTCCTATTAGCCTGGTTTACCAGAAACCATGAAAGATCCGGAAATTGTTACTGCTCAACTCAAAGTTGACACATTTTGATTGGCTTATCACAGTTTGCGGTTCATTGACTCGTTTTAAGAATTTACGTTTTTGTGGATAACTCGTTCGCGTTTTAAGTTTTTGAAATAATTTTTTTTGGAAAATTCAGATAAAGTAAAAGTCTTGAATTTGGTGTAAAAAATAATTTTGGACAAAATAGGCCCCTGAAGGTCTACAGGGTACAGTAACCTTAAATCAATACCTTGTTTCAGACCTGCCTTGTGATTAGTTAGTTAAAGATAGGGCTTTCCACAAGTTCCTCGAGATTTCCCGAAAAGTTGCCCGCAATTTCCCAGAAAGTTGCTCAAAAATAGTCAAAAGTTGCTTTTTGTAACGAAAGTTGCTCAAGAGTTGCGAAAAAACCGGCAACAAAAATAATTATTGTTCTCTTCCTTTATTTGGTCCGATGCAAAAACAGACCAAAAGTAAGGTTTCTAACCATTTTAACGCAATTTTGCGGCGTAACCAGCGTTGCTAAATAATTAAAGTTTTATCGATCAAAACCGAAAAAATGTATGAGTAAAGACTACGGGTAATCTTCTAAAAATTGTTCACCTGAGACGCTCGAGTCGGTCGAGTGTGAATCTTCGTGTGCCACAGGAGGGACAGGTGAACACGTCAGATTAGCTGTCTAGATGATCATGGCCATTATTACGTCACGGCGAACGAAGCGCGCAAATGCACAAAAGTTTCGAAAATGGCGTCGTCGTCTCGCGCAGATACAACTGAGTTGCTGACCACCGTTCCCGAAGAAGTAAATCCACCTGTGTCAAGTCAAGAAAATGCGCCTGTGAGTAGGCTCGAAGTTGCTTCAACTGCAGCAGAGGCTCCGCCCAAACTGCCTCTCGCAGATACAACTGAGTTGCCGACTACCGTTCCCGGAGATGTAAATCTACCTACGTCAAGTCAGGAAAATGCGCCTGTGAGTAGGCTGGACGTTGCTCCAACTGCAACACAGTCTCCACCCAAGCTGCCTCCTGCAGATACAACTGAGTTGCCGATCACCGTTCCCGGAGATGTAAATCCACCTGCGTTAAGTCAAGAAAATGCGCCTGTGAGTAGGCCAGGAGTTGCTCCAACCGCAGCAGAGTCTCCACCCAAGCTGCCTCTAGCGGACACAACTGAGTTGCCGATCACCGTTCCCGGAGATGTGAATCCATCTGCGTTAAGTCGTGAAAATGCGCCTGTGAGTAGGCCGGAGGTTGCTCCAACTGCAGCAGAGTCCCTCTCCAAGCCAGCGCTAAGACGATCTGAGCGTCAACGACGGCCGCCAAAGCACTTAAGTGACTTTGTTTTGACTAAGCCATAAGCTGTTCTAAAGACTTCTAACACGTTGTAGAGCTCGTATATTTACTTCATTAACGCTTGGTTAATTGATATTGTGTATAAGTCAGCTCGTGTGTTAGTTTGTAAATTTTATTTTATATTTCATTTATGAAAAGGAGGTAATATGCGTTACGTTGTATAACTTAGCAGCACGTGTGTTCTCTACAGACCCGCTCCCGCTAGTTCAACCTACTTAAATATTCGTAGTCAGTTGCGATGTAGATTTGACTGAGTAAAGGTCTTTTAGTTTTATCCTGGTCGTCCTTCGGTCTATTACAGATAACTTAGCGCAGACAAATAATTCCTTGCTACATTATTTACTTTCCAATCAAGCACATGACGTGATAGTTCAAATGTCTTCTTAAGGGAGCATTTTCCATCTAATACTTTCTCGTATTTCGAGGGTTTCGAGTATTGATCAGGTCCTCCGTGCTATCGTCTACAAAATAATGGGTTTAAACCCACTGATCATTTTTATGCATATGTTAAATGATTCGTTTTCATCACCATTCAAACGTTTTAAACCATATCAAGATCATATCAGTTTTGTGTTCGTGTCGTTCATTGTTGGGTTCTCCAGATATCGCCCAAGAAACGGCCACAAAACTTCACTTTTCAATTGCGTTTTCAACTGAGCGATCTCGAAATTTTGCATGTTTTTGTGCCTTCGGACGTCTAGGTTTTGAAAACCATAGTATTTTTGGACATAATATTAACAGGTTATCTTATTCCTGTGGTCTGTTGATCGCTTTCTTTCAAATTCTTTGAGCAATCATTGGATGAAAAACTTTTCCGGTGTCATTTTTTTAGAGGCCATTGAAACTTCACGGGCCAGCTCACAAGTGACGTCATAATGGCCAAGATCAAAAGCATTTCTACGCAAGCATTTTGAATTTTTTTTTTTTTTTAAACTAAACGCATAACTGTGTGTACTCGGGCTTCTCTTGGTTTACATTTAACAATTAGATTATAACCCCATAGAAATCGAGGGCGAATAATCTAATTGTTTTAGTAGAATTCTCATTAGAAATTACTTCAAATAGCAGTTTTCAATTATTTCTTGACGTATTATTAAACGTTGCGCCTGAAAAAGGTCGTTCGGATTGAATTGTCATTTAAAATTGAAGTTGTGTGCGCGCGCGCATCAGTTTTTTCAATAATTTCAACTTTTTTAAAAGTCAAGAAACCGAAAATGTCCTTCATTTTTACTTCTCAGGAATTTAATTATCCATTTGCATCAAAATTTTCCTCCAAAACTTTGGAAAAACGAAAAAAATGTCGCCATTTCCAAGACGACCCTCAGCCACTGCACACTAATGGCTGATGGTGTTCAATGGCTTAGCCAATCAGATTACAGCATTTGCATTAGTAGACTAGTAGAATTCTACTAGTGTTTCTGTCAAGGAACTATCGGCTGATAGTTACCCCGCGGAAATTTGATGTTCTTATAACAAATATCTGCCCGAGAAGCGAAGCTTTGAGGGCAAATATGCTAGTTTTAAGAACCTCAAATTTCCAAGGGGAAACTATCAGGCCGATAGTTCCGAGACATAAACACTCCATTGTCTTTCTTGTTCACCACTAAATTTTCTTCTGCGCGCCAATTCAAAACTCATATTGAATTATTTTCAAATTTTTTTGGATGAAAGTCGTGAAAGCCAAATGTAAAATTTGAAAAAGAAAACAGAACAAATCCCACTTAATACAATTTCAGTTGTTTATTTTCTAGAAGCCCGCATGTTTACAGAAACATTTTCACTGACGAGTACTATCCAACCGGGTATTTTCCTCGGACGGGCACTATGGGCTGGTAGTGTCTCTCCGCTGATGAACACTATCGCGTCACGTGATCAATTTAACCCAATAAGAATCGGAGAAAACTTAGCGGCGAACTATAATGGCCGATAATGTACGAGTAGCTCAGCCAATAAGATTGCAGCATTTGCATTAGTATACTAGAATTCTACCAAAAATAAATATATCGCAACAAAACCGCTACAGACTCCCTTGGTGCCCGGCGACGAATTTTAAGAAATTATGTAGAAGTGGTGTTGAGATTTACAACGATTGAAAAATCAATATACGAAATAAAGCTTCTCCTTTATTCTATTGTGCCTTTGTGTCTGCTAGCCGAAATAGGCTTTAGGTCACTTATATCGGGTGGCGCAGTGGCCTCCTGGTTTAGTACCCTCGTCTTCGGATCGAGCGGTCCGGGTTCGAGCCTTGGCCGGGGACATTGTGTTGTGTTCTTGGGCAATACATTTTACTCTCACAGTACCTGTCTCCACCCAGGTGTACAAATGGGTACCGGCGAACTTTAGGGTAACCCTGCGATGGCCTAGCATCCCATCCAGGAGGGAGTAGAAATATACCTAGTCGCTTCATGCTGCAAAAACCGGATA
This sequence comes from Orbicella faveolata, assembly GCF_042242905.1. Taxonomy (NCBI): domain Eukaryota; kingdom Metazoa; phylum Cnidaria; class Anthozoa; order Scleractinia; family Merulinidae; genus Orbicella; species Orbicella faveolata. The sequence goes on from NW_028301558.1 coordinate 17,905,474, forward strand.
ATCGCCGGCCTGATGGGCCATTTGGCTCGTAAGCTGACTTTACCTTAACTACCTACCAGGTCTGCTTATCTGTCACCCCAGTGCTCGCACTAAAGAGTCACTTTCGGTTATCTAAAAGAGCCTCCATGTTAGCATGAAGCGACCAGGAATATTAAAAACATTATAATTGGTAATCCCTTGTCCAATTCTGACCCTCTCTCTGTCCCTTTGCAAGGGATGTTAGCTAATCAACAGTCTGACGTTTAAAAAAAAATTCAAATTATTCAACCCTGTATGTAAATAATGTTTTATTACATCAAAACTTCTGGTCAGAGTTTGTTTGTTATATATACCTTTAAACATTTTCTTATATATGGTAGTTTCTACACTTACAAAAACACGTTTCTTATTCAGGTGAGAATTTCAGCGGATATGGCAAACTACTAACATAATCATTAAAATCTGGCCGCGCCAACACCCCTCTCTTCGTCGATTTTCAACTCTCGACCCAATTTTCTCGCGACCAGTATTCGAGAACTCTTCGCTCGTTCGGGAACAATTGCTACGTAGGCTAACTGTTCTTCCAATATCCACTCTCCTTATTAAACCAATAAACTACAGACATACGAGGTCAGATCACAGGATGGGTATTAATCAGATCTATTTAAGGAAGTCGCTTTGACTTAAACGATGCACAGAAACAAAACAACATCTTCAGAAGAAAACCCGCCGGCCGGAGTCGTCACATTAACGATGTCGAACTGTTCCTCGAGTCTATTACTTGGATACTTCATGCATTGCGTGAGCCAGGTAAGCAACATTCCCGGATGTCACACCGGCGATGGAAATCCGACCGTCCTTGGTCAAATAGATCGAGAATTCTTTCGTGAGTCTATCAACCTGAGGAAAAAATGCAATCAATAATCATTAACATTCAACAAACCATCACTCGATAATTACTTCATAAATAGATGTCACGCCTGGTTTTCTATACGACATAAGCACAAGCATAAGCATAACGGTAGACAGGACGCCCACGAGTGTTGCCTATGCTTGTGCTTATGTCAAGTGAGAACGCGCTGTTGTAAGCATAAGCATAAACATCATCCGCCATCTTGTTTTACTGTATCGAGGTACGAAACCGAATACAAGACAATTATCTATTCTGCGCAAGAGTGCGTCTTTATGCTCGAGTTGTGGGCGTCCTCAAAACCAGGCTTCAGCGTGAAAAGTCAATACTTCAGCACAGTTTTTTCTTCTTTTTAGATTTAGGGCTACGCCTCGCATGGAATACTTTCCCGTTAGCGCAACCCCTTTTGGTCTTTGCATTTTATTTCTTATTAATTTGCGATATATGTACATGAATATGAATTCTGAAAAACACAGCAGTTTACTCAACGAAGTGCACAGCGCGCGCAAAATGGCACGTACTGTCCAATTACAAGCATGACGCGTACACTGTCCAATTAATGCTCAAATCGGGCTGCTGATGGCCAATCACGTTCGAGAATTTTGTTATAGTTTTGATTAAATGAGAAATAGACGTGCAATTCGTAGTGAACCCACGTTATTTTCGTTTTGGCATCTGTCAATACTTAATAAACACCGCATAATCGTGAAAAGAAATCCGTTCGATGCAGCTAGTGAGCACTAACCTGGTCAGCTTTAAGCCCTGTGAAACAAAACATTCCAATCTGATTTGTGATGTGCGACCAGTCATGGGACGAACCTGGCGAGGAAAGAAATACCAGAACATGGATGTGATTGGTCTAAATGCACCACGTGACTGAGTATACCACAGTTAAACTAGAAAATATCCGAGAGATATTCCCCAACTGTCAAAAGAACCGCGTGTCGCGAAAACGTTTTGAGGGATAATAAACACAATAGCCTCCTTTTGAGATAACAAATATATTCGGATATTTGTCCCTAGACATTATCTGTTCCTTCAAAGCTCACAGTTGCCCTGAAGCTTTGCTCTCGGAAAACTGTTTCTGACAGCGAAACAGAACAATGTCCGGGCATATTTTCGCGCCAAATAGAGGCTATTTTTTTATATATTTTCGCGCCAAACGAAAGCTGTTATTTATATATACCTTCTTTCTTTAAATTGTCAACAAGTTGTTGCCTCATGGAGATAATTCTATCAGCCATTCCCTTAACTTCCACCTCCCACTGAGGTCTAAGTTCTGGGTCGGTTAACACCATCCCTGCAATACGAGCACCGTGGATTGGAGGGTTGGAGTAGAGTGGGCGGATCAGTATCTTGATTTGGGACAGGACTCGCTCTGCTTCCTCTTTAGAGTCACAGGTAGCTGTGATCATTCCAACTCTCTCACCTGATAAACAAGATCATAAGGTAAAAAATTAGTATAAATTGTTGCTGAACGTAGATTTACTACTGATTTTAAGTAAGAAGTTAGCAAGTGTGCTTAACTACAGGTCAACATAGATTGGCAAAGAAAACAGTATCACTCAGGGGTGAAAGGCATGCCAGTGGGATGCAGGGAGTATTAGGGAGTAGTGAGATGGCTCGAATTACAGGTTTTGGAACTCTCAAGACTGTGTCAACGCTGGGCACATTTGCAAAATAAGTAACTTAATCACAAAGGTCAAAAGAAGAAATCCTAGAAGTTTTTTACTTTGGTTTCGAGAGGTGTCTTGGTGCAAAGCCTTGGAAATGAGTTTTTCTTGTAAGTTCATTGTCTTACAAATCAAATTCACTTCCAAATGATATGAAAGGTTGTACACCAGGACACATTTTGAAAAAGAGGTACTGTTAAAAGCAACTCGGAAATGGCTTATTCAATAATTAGATTCCAAAGCTAACACAGGTTTCTAAGGCATGATGTCAATGAGGAAAAGCATTAGGGCCATGGAACACCACTAACATGTAAGTATTGCTTTAAACATATGTCACTTTCTTGACTGATAGAAACTGCTGCAGAGCACATTATTTACCGTAAAGGCCCATGTTCTTTGCAAATGATTGAGCAACTAGTACTTTATGCCCATCCTGAACAAAGTGTCTCAGGGCCCATGCATCCTTATCAGTATCGCCACTAGCAAAACCTTGGTACGCCATGTCAAAATACGGAAACAGCTTACGATCCTGGAAATATTACAACAAGCATTTGAGAATGCAAAATTGTACATATTATTTAATGATTTCTACTTGATAGATGGATTTTGTTTTCAGTTACATCTTATGTGATCATTAGAATTTTTAACACTTTGTAAGAAGTTTTGAGGTTTTGACCTACAGTTAAATTGCATTGTTTTCTACATTCATTTTGCACTCCTTTGTGGCTAAGATAACAAAATTACATAGAAGTATACTGAAAGTCGAACTTGTTAAATTGGTTGTCCAATCAAAATGGCATAACCCATTTTTTAAGTGTACTTTAAGACTCACAATACCTTTATGATTTGTGATAGCTCTTTCCATTCTTCCTCCTAAAGACAAAAAAGAAACGTAAACTTTGACTTTCATGTAACCTAAACCATATCCTTTAGACAGAGTGACAGCAAGATTCTTAGTAAGGCTTTGGCATGTCAAAGTAATGCTGTGTCTCCCTTCAGGTGAAAGACAGGTGGCTCAAACAACCAGTCAGTCCTGGTTTCCACACCATGACATAACCACGATTATTGCACTAGCTACTCCTCCCTGATTAGATGTGACATGTATGTCTTGGCAGGTTACCCCCGCCCCAAGCATTTTATTAAGATTACCATAACCATTTGCCTGTACCTGTTTATACACCTGTGTATTAGGAGAACCATGGAGCGTAATAACTACTTAATAACCGAGAGTGAGGTCGTTACAGGAAAATCTCAAACTGAGGCCTTGCCGTATTGACCTCGCTATCGCTTGGTCAATACAGTAGGCCGAGGTTTGAGATTTTCCCGTAACGACCGAACAGTCGAGGTCATTAAGTTGTTTATTATATGGCTCATCATATCAATAAAGAGAAAAATCATTCGAGTGGAAGTCGTCAATTTACATCCGGCGATGCGCGCGTCTACCGATTCATTCATCGTCTCAAACCTAGGGCAAAACTACACATAGTCAGTGAATTTCACCACTGTATTACGTATTCCGTTAAAAACACTCATTTCTTTACGGAAAAGTCACTGTCACAGCCTCAAAACCGTATTTTAGTATCGTGGTACCACAAGTTGATGGGGAAGTTTTTCCGACTTTTGGGGCGAAACGTCAACGGATATAGAAAAGACAGCAAGTGCTTCAAAATTGTCCAAACCAACCGTCTTTCGGTGAAAGAAGATACTAATGCTTCAGAATGCACTGCTCAAAATAAGCTTAACTCGATCTTCGCATTCGCTTTCGACAACATATCTTCGCCTTCTTCATTCTGGGATTTATGGATGAACATTTCAAGCCTTGTGAACGTCTGCAGTTATCAGAAACACTGCTACCGACAGAAACCGCCCGATTGTTTACTTCTGATGATCCTGGAAGCTGATTTACACTCACTTGTGTCAAAGCGAGGGAATCTATTTGACGAGAACTTTGACGGAGTTCAATACTTCGGTAATTGCTGTGACTAAGATGATAACTTATAAGTTTCTTTGTGGTGTTCTGCTCAGGATGCATGGCAGATCTGCCGATGGTGTTTTTTACTTAGCGATTTTAGCTTTACTTAAGACTAGGCAAACTTTGATTGTTTTTCACTAGTGTCCGCCAAGGTTACCGACTGGTAAGTCATCTATATAAATTTTATTAAAGAAATATCTCTAAACTTTTAGCTACTGCTATTCTCGTACTGATTTTAATCGGCTTTCATCGCTTCAATGCGCTTGAATTTTCAGAACCGGGCTCCTCCTAATTTGCATAATCCGTAATCGGCCCGTGGGCATTACGGGAGAATAATGCCCTACAATTCAGTGGCAATTAACCAATCAGAGCGCGCGTTATATCGGCCACAAGCCAAAGCCATATAATAAAGTACAGTATTGTATCTTGTCCAAGTACACAACACATTGTGACCTGGTCACTGCCTAATAATGAACTGCTTGTTCTGCAGTCCACAACACCTCTCTCCTCAGTGGAGGCTTCCTAGGAGGGGGGAAGGAGGAAGTGGGAGTGAGGGGCAGTGAGAGCATTTCGCCCATGCCCTCCTTGCTTCTTTCCCCCACAACTTAACTGCCAATATTTACGGTCAATGCAATACGTAAGAGGCCTCTGCAGAGGAGAGAGGTTCAACATGCAAATCATGATGCCATGACATATGTGTTTTGCTAGAAAACATCTATGCTTCAGCAACAGGTTTTATGGTTTGACCCCATCCGCCACACCTCAGGAAATTTCCAACTGGTTTTTGAAACCTCCTTACCCCTCAGAATTTTCAGTGACCTTTCCTGGCTGAGTATGGGTATTTCCTGGAACTTACACATTGTAAGTACAAGTACTACATACTTCATCCATTAACATTTCTCTTACCTTTGGATCCACTCCTGTTGGATTATGGGCACATGCGTGCAACAAGACCACTGAATTCTCTGGAATTTTCTGTGAAAACAGATTTATTGATTAGAATTAAATAACATTGCATCCCTGGAAAATGTCTATAAAGGTGCACAATCTGACACGAAGAAAGTGCTGCCTGGTCATCCTGGACAAGTAGATTTTCCTGCTGAGCAAGTAACTTTTCATTCTTACTTGCCTGATGGGCAAGCGCCCAGGCAAGTCAACTGCCAACTAAATAAAACAGTAAACTAAGACTTGGCACAGGACAAGCAAAATTTGACAGCTGCTCATCCAAAGGGAAAGCTAGAATAAACTGAAATTTAGCTCACTGCAATATCCTCCAAGCAGCCTTTGAAATCAAAGCCACAAGTCTCTGGGTCATAGTATCGGTATTGTTTTACTCCAAGTCCTGAATGCCTGTAGAGTAGAAAATAAAACACTCTTTTACTTTCTCTGATAATTAAGTTCTTATACTGTAAATAGGGTGAGTTCATGCATAGCTAATACATGTAGTAAGTGACTGAAAAAGTATATACAAGGGAAAATGATTTGAGTTTGAGATAATCAAGTCCTAGATAGCGAGGTTCTACTGAAGTTTCCATTTGTTCCATATGCTGTTCTCCTGCCCAACCATTTTTCTTTTAATACTTTAAACTCTGAGAACAACAACAACAACAACAACCATTTATTTGTACTCACAATTTATAAAATAATTACCATAAACATTAAATTAGTATAGAGTACTGCCTGCCCAAAATAACCATAAGGGCTAAAAAGAATGGGCAGACATTAAGTTACATAGATTATTTATACAGTTATCGGTCGGTAACACACTTACACACACACAAATATTGGCAGTTCAGTTGTGGGGAAAACAAGCAAGGAGGGCATGGGGGGAAATGCTCTCATTGACCCCCACTCCCCCTTCCTCCTCCCCCCTCCTAGGAAATTCACTCACTTCTTAGTCTCAAATGGAGATATGAAGTATGATAGACTGTCATGTTACATACTTGAGAATGGGTGTGTGGTTTCCCCAGGATGGGGTGGGTAACCAAACGTCTTTGCTTCCAGGAAAGAAGCTTTTCTGTGAAAGAAGTACACGATGCTATCATCAATGACATGGAGTTAATTAATAGTTATCAATCTTGAATGTCAAAGCATAATGCAAATTGCATTTGTCCTAAAATTTTAAAATGACCACCATCACAGTCCTAATATCTCCACATGCTGGTCCAGGATAAATGACAAGACTACCAACAAATCACTGGACAGGAATGATGTTACAGAAAAAAACAGATGGTATCCCATAATATTATTAACTACACACATGTCTCAGCATTGTTTCTTATCACATGGCTACATGTAGCTCCATGAGCCAGCAAGATGAACCAAATCCTTTCCTGTGATTGGTAAGTCAAGCGGGTAAGATGGTGCTTTCTTGTCTGCTTGGGATTACATGCTGTGTCCCACATGACAAAAAAAAGAAATCCCCGAAGCCATATAATTAATCCTTTATTGACCAAGCTTATTTGGTCAAGATGGCTGTATATTTGCCGAGTATTTTCTTTTTGCATGTCTGTGGACCTCAACTCCATCTCATCCATCTCATCCAATCTTGTCCATAAACATCCAAAAAAAATACCTTGGCCAATGTCCAGCCATCTTGACTGCATGCTTGGTCAATACCCCATATATAATGGGTAGAGTTTGACTCTCTGCATCTCTTAGAACTCCAAAAAGGTATCAGTTACTAACCTTCGGGAAGCTTGGACGCTTATGCCTTATTTCAGATCACACTATACGGCTAACACTGCATTGGAGCAGCTCAAAATACATGAAGCACAAAATACAGTTTAACAAACCAGGAATGCTGTCCCAATCCGAAGAGCTCCAGTGCCTGAGATAGCTTGTGCTGATGCATTCTGGAGAAAAAAATCAAATGAAACTTGAAGGAGAAACACCTGTAATGCAATTATACCACATACAAAGAAATATAGAGACAATCAGCTGAAGATAGTACTAAAGTTCAGAGTCTCGCAAATTTGAAACAAATACATACAAGGCTGTTCTTGATCACTTCACTGTCTTCTCCAAAAGCCAGTTTTGCCGAAGGCACAGTGAAATCAGGTAAACCATGAATAGGAGCATACTCTTTGTCTTGATTCTTAGCCAGTAATTTTTCTTCTGCCTGTTTAAAAATTACACAATGTAAAATAGAAGCGAGCTTTGTCCCCATCTACAATCTTTTTCAACATGACATACAGTAAAAGGCCCATCAGGGCATCAAAGTGAATCACTCGGGGATAGGCATGTGCCAGCAACCTTGCTTGCTGAAGACAAGAAGCGTTTTTGGGTTGACCCTCATATAATATATCTTGAGTGTCCAGTTCCCTAGACTATGAGATGTGCCTGAGATGAATCATGGCAGTTGTATCCAAAACTCGCTAACATTTAATTAATGAATAAAACTTAGCTATCATGATTCCCTATAGGTGTGTCTTACTTGGGAAACCTAGAAGTTTAATGCATGAAGAGTACAGTGACAGCAGTTTACTCCAGACCAGTTAATACCAGCACTATCCTTGATCAGTTAATTTAAATCTTAGTTATTTGCAATTTGACTATTGGAGGAATTTTTTTATTCAATTATCTCCAACTTGACCAAGGATCCAGTTGTATAAATTACATGCTCTAAATATTGCGCTCAGTACAATCCCAATGACTTGTTAATTTTAATAATATCCATTTAATTAATTCTCAATTTGGACAGTTAGCAAACAATAAAATGTCAAGTAATAATATTGCATGCTTGCATAGGATTTTGGGCAGAAAATATGATTCTCATTCAATGCAATATGGCAATTGAGTGTTCAATTTATCATTACTAACAGACGTGAGTGTAATATTAAAAAAATTGTTACTCTTTCATGTTAACGTGCAAATAACTGCATGAACAACCACAAACTGGCCAAATTCTCACCTTTCTCACTGACGGCAGAACATAAGGTTTTCCAGCATCATCTCTATAAGCGCCAACACCAAGGTTGATTTTCTTAGGGTTTGTATCTTTCTTGTAAGCTTCTGTTATCCCAAGAATGGCATCTGGAGGGCCAAGCTCAACCTGTGACCACCATGAGCTGAGAAAAGAAAAATATCAATGCATTACCATCTGGCCTTTTTCATAATGACTATTGTCATGATAAAGTAAGGTTTTTCAGTTCCATTTATTACAGCAGCCAAGTCAGTGCTTCAACAGTCCTAGTTTCTGAGGCATGATGCAACATTTTTTTACCTAAACAACTCAGCTGCAGGAGTATTCCTACAGTGTTGCTACACCCCATAGATATGGTGCTGATCTACTGAGGTAAACAGGGGGAGCAGGGATGGTGCAGTGGTGAGAGCACTCACCCGCACCAGTGTGGCCCGGGTTCAATTCCGGCCCAGTGCCATAAGATATTTGGGTTGATTTTGTTGTTGGTTCTCATCTTGCCCCAAAGGGTTTTTCTCCGGGCTCTCCAGTTTTCCTCTCTCCTCAAAAACCAACATTACCAAATAGGATAGAGGACCTCCATGAAAACCACCTAAGGCTGATGTGGCTTCCTCTCTAAATATTGTACTTTTTAAACCCAATAAGATGGTCTACAGTACATGAACCAAATTACTACTTAAGGGCTAAACTATCTGATGATTGCATGATTTGTTATGCTCATATCTATTGACCTATTGGAATTCATTAAGGACACGTTGTCTCTAAAAAGTAAACTGGAACCTTGAGTGGTTTATTTGTTTGTATGACATCAAGGAAAACAAGCACAGATGAGTATATACAATGCAAATTGTAAGTGCTGATCACATTAATCATTTACTAGCTTGAAATATCGATTAATTCTTGTGATGAGTGGTATGGGATGTTTATGATTCTGTCTATGATTTTAGTGCAGTAGGGTGTGGGGCTGAAGCCCGGGGGAGGTAATTTGGGAATTTCTGGGTGGGTATGTGCCGCTGGGAGCCTGGAACCCTTAGCCTATACCAGAGCTAGTTCAGCTGAATTTTGTTACACTATACTAGAGTAAACTCCCCAGATCCCCTCATCTATCAACACTGTTGAGGCTGATTTGCGTAATTTTAAACTTGCTGATTTGATTTTTTTGTATTTTTGAGTGGCAATTCCTGGTTTCCTTAGTCGAGATAAAATCTTCAACCAACTAGTCAGTTTTGTGAAAAATGATACCCTATTCTAGACCCAAACACTCTGATTTGTATACCCTATCCTAGAGTAAACTGCTTGAAAACCATACCCTTCACAGCGGCACATACCTATATAGCCCATATATGGCAGTGCGCCCCCCCCCCGGGGGGGGGGGGGCTGAAGTACATGTATAAGCTTATATACATGTACACTGCAAGGTTGAGACCCCATTGGCCGGTTTGGGTATCCCACATCCCACTGACTTTTGGCCAAGTTATACCATATCCTGTTTATTCCAATTGCAAAAATTAACAATTTTCATACTAAGTACCCCGGGATATCTGATCTAAATATCGATAATTTCCCCCCCAACATATCCTGTATATATCGGGCCTCATGGTTAGCCAAAAATAAAATGGACAGTATAAAGATTGTCTGTTTGTTTCAAAGACTAGTAGCAGGGCAGAAGACACATTTCCATGGTTTTTACATCACCCTGCACACTTTTAAAAAACTTTTTGGTATTATCATAATCATATCAGTTATTATGATAATAAGCTGGGAGCTGCCTAAGATTGCTGTGCAGCACCAGCTGCCTTGCGAAGAAACTGCACAATACAAAACATTTCGTCACCTTAGATCTGCGACCAGAAAATTAAAAGACGGACATTCTACAAACCTTGATCTAGATGATGCTGCAAGACAGACCTTCCCAGGATTAGATTTCAACCAAAACTGACTAACAAGCCGGGGAAAAGCCATGACTTAAAACAATTTATTCGAACCCTCAAATCTGTGCACAAAGGGACATGCGCAGCACGAGATAAAAGAATCCCACAGACAACAGTGCATTCTGGGATATCCGCTTCGCTGCGGAGAAGACGCCTTGTTTTTTTCGGTCCTCAGATCGTCGAAACGACAAATTGAAATTTAGCGGATGATTATTGAGGTGTATTGTACGCTTTTTGCTTTGCGATGATGGAGGAACTGGAGAGGTACATCGAGTTAGTCTTGCTGTGGCCATAGAATCAGCAAACTGACATTTCTTATCCGTAGCGTGCACGCACCCATTTCGTTTTGGGCTAACAAGCTTCTTGAATTGAAGTTGTTGTTGTGCAGGTTTTGCGGTCTGCTATTCGTTTACTGTAGACGTGTGTTTCTTTCTTAGAACATCAGAGGATCAATTAGGTGAAGAAGGGCTGCAAAGTCTTAAATTTGCGAAATCTTCCGGGACAGATGGAGGGCTTTCACAGCAGAGTAAACAGCGCTCTCGGGCGCGATTGCATCTAGCCGTGTCTTCATTGAAAGGGCAACCTACAGAAAATTACGTGAGTATAATATTCAAAAGGTATCCTCCGCTTGTTTTGGTGAGACTGTGAAAAGTCTTTGAAACGGTATTGTGGAATGAATCAGAATGTCCAGTAGTGAGTCTGCTCTATAAATTTATATTTTCTTGACTTAAAAACATGAATCAGTTATGCGAAATCATGCATAGAAAGGCCTCATGGGCTTTCTTTGTTTAGAGGACTTTGTGACATGCTTCTTATCGGGGTACACGTAAGGACTATTGGAGGTATTTTGGGGCGTAATTTTGGAAATTTACTCTATCCTTCTTGGTATATAAATATTAGTCTTCTGTACATCCACATATACATGTATCTTAGTCCTTGACCGTTAGTGTAGGTAATCACATGATTTTGAGTGCATTCTTGAGCAAATCGGAGCAACTTCAGAATACTCGGCCACTTTATTTACATGTGCCGGTGTGCTTTGAAGAACGAGGTGTATTCTTTCAGAGGCTAACAAAATTGCAAGGGCCCTAGAGTGAGTACAATTTTACTCTTTGAAAAATTTACAAGTGCTTCTGATTTACAAATAATGTTCAGCAATCTTCAGATGATCCACAAAACTCTTCTGAAATCTTCAGAGGGTGCAGGTGATCTTCAGAAGTGTTTGGAAAACATCTAATTATCTTCAGAAAACCTTGCCAAACTTTGACCGCCTTTGAAATACCTCAGATGGCCAACAGTTAAATACAGCTTTGCAGTCATGCACACTCCTCTGGTGTTACACTTTGACTGCACTGCTCTTAGGTAATCAGAATGGAGTAATTTTTCAAGGGTATCCTTATAAAATTTAATCCTGATAATTTTTAAAAGCCCATCCAAAAACTGGCTCTAAATTTGCAGCTTTCCCTGCTGTAAAGGGATCTATTTATTGCAATGACCTGCAGTTACTAAATTATAAGTTATAAATTAAATCACTCTTTATTTCATACTGTTGATTGCAGACCTCAGGGCACAGTATGAATACTGAAACTGTCACATCTAAGAGGTGAGTTTTACACTATTTAATCATTATTTTTAATACATGTAGAACGCTTTGAATTGACGTTACAGAATGTTTAAAGTGATAGAAAAAAGAAGAAGAAAGTACAAGGCTTACATGTACATGTACATTGTCTCAAATTAATCATCTTTTTAGAGGTTCCATCATGAGTTTTCATATAAATTCTGTGGCAAAAGATATTAATTTTGTGTTCTTTTTTAATTTAACTTGGACATAAATTTTATAATTCTAGATGCATCTCAGTAATGTAGAGTTTGACTGGGACTGAATTTTATAAATCAATATTTTACCCGCTACAGGTTATCAAGGTATGGCATGCTCCTTCTGGAAAAATTTTAAGCATTATTGTTTCTTCAGGTATTAAAGTTCTGATTGGTTGTATTTGTTTCATAGCAAAGCATCACGCAAGTTCAAACCAACTAAGATGACTTCTGATGCCGTTAAAGAATTCTACAACTTTGTCTTGAGTAAGAGAAAAAGGAAAGAAAGAAAACTAAAAAGAAATTTGACAAATCTAGATGAAGCAATGGATACTGCAATGGATCAGTCCACAGACACTTCCACTGTAACAACAGTTAGCTCTGATCACAGAAATGAACTACCCAATGCAGGAATTACTTCAGCTTCTCAGATGCCTGGGCCTGTACTGATGAACGTTGATTCCCAAGGAAACCCAATTCAGATGCCTTTGATGACACCACATGTCCTGCAGTTACCTGGTGGAGGTCAACCAGCACTTGTATTTTTTGTTGGATCACCAGGCATGCCTGCTATAGGAGAGCTACCAGGCATGACTAACGTGGGGTCCTCTGCACCTTTTGGAAATGCAGTGTTCTTTAGTACACAGCCTGTTACTCTGAATGTTGTGCCACAAGATTCTGCATCCAGTGGAGGAGTCATCGAGAAGGCCATGGAACTTGCTCAGTTTCAAACAAATCCTGTACAAAATGATAATCAGCAGCTACCTCAGAATGCAACGGAGTTGGCGGTTTCTGGGGGTGGTTTTATTCCACCCAATGCTAGTTGCAATTTGCAGTCTGGCCTATCACAAGGAACTTTGCCCGTTGATCACTCATTTAGCGCACTGCCTCAGGTTTCTCAAAATGTAGTCATAACGCAGTCAGTAGCAACTGGAGAGAATGTGCCCATCGACAATGTGTCACAGTCAGTAACAGTACAGACTTCACAGATTATGCAGAATCAGGGCTTTGCTGATTTACGGTCCTTTTTGGAAGAAGCACGGGCAGGAGTTGCTGGTATGGGAAATGTCAGTGCAGAAGCAAGTCATGATGCTGCTGGACCAAAGCTGATTTATAAAAGAAAAGGTTTAACAATCAGAGAGGTAATGACTCAGACAGGGGCAGACCCAGAGATCTTCATCGTCAGTGAAAGAAAGCTGGATTGTGAGGAAGATTCCTCTGTGGAGGAACGTCTAGAAAATTCTGGTACAAACAAAACTGTTAAAAAGCCAGGTTTGTTCTACAATTGCTGTATGTCCCATGAAGCCCTATGTTTTTTTGCAATATTTTTTTATCATATTGATTCAGAATTAATTTTTTGTTGTGGTTTATTGGGGTTTTTATGGTACATATACAATTACATGTAGTGTGTCTACACAAAGCATGGTGCACACTTGGGTATTTCATCTTCCCTGTACCGCATTGTTCAGTAATGTTTTATGTGATTTACCGTAAGCCTTGTGTATCATGCTTTGTACTGTACCAAAAAATCTTAAGCTAACCTGTATTTTTTATGTACAAGCTACAGTACCACATTAGTATATTTCCCACAGTACTGGTATATTTCAGGGCTGATAGGTGAAAGTGTGCAGTTTCTCTTTCATACAATGTACATGCACAGTAAGCAACTAAAAATCAAGACAGAGTAGTTACATTTTAGCTGCTCAAGTTCAAATCTATTAAGTTCCCGCCTTGTTGTTAAACCACTAAATGCATACAGTGAGAGGATCTTCTGGTCTTTATTATAAAATAATCTAATAATGTTCTATCACAAATATCATTCTTTGATTTGCTATGCTACTTACTATGAGGGGGGCATTGGGATTTTCGGTTTTGCAATTTTGGCTATTTTTTAGATCTGTTTTTCAGTTTTTGTGCCAAAAGACTTCGGTTTTTCAGTTTTGGTGTCCACTGCGGTTTACAGATTTTTCATTTTTTAGCATCTGGTTTTCGGTTTTCATATAATACACTAGCGGTTTTTCGGTTTTGGTATCTGATGTGATTTTTGGTTTTTCCTATTTTGTCCTATTTGGGTTCTGGTTTCTCTTCGATTTGAGCAGTAATTTATGTCGCATAGCCGCGAAACGCCAAAGTTATTGAGAGGAATGCGTGACAAACTAAATGTCACGGTAGGGGATCACTCGTCTCAAATGATGCCCAAAGCTTTGACCTCACAGACCAGGGCGATCATTTGGTCTGTTTCCAATGTGCCTCCTGCGCCAGTAACGGAAGAAGCAATTGTGGATTGTACTGAGTTTTTTTACAAGGAGGAGAAAGGCGGCAAGAAAGATGTTTAGATGTAAAGTGAAAAGGGAAGAGAGAAGCCTGCAGAAGCTAAAAGATACGAAAGCTTCAGACAAGTCCATGACATTGACAAATACTTTGATAAAATTAGTGTTAGTGTAGTTTGCTCTGTATGTCCCACTTGTCACCATTGTATTGGTTTTTGATGGTTTTGTATGCGGTTTTTGGTTTTGGGTGAATTTTTTTGCAGTTTTGGATGATTTTTTCTTTGGTTTTGCAGTTTCTAATACCTCAGTGCCCTCCTCCACTATGTACATGTATTCTATTGTAGATTGTGAGTAATCCAGCATTGCATGATTGTTAACAAAATAGCAGTGGCTTCTTTGCATTTTCAAAGTGTCTGTAAGGAGGATTTAGCTTAAGTTTGATAACAAATAGTAAATTTATACTAAAACAATTAGATTAAAATTAATGCTCTCAATTTCTGTGCATGACTGTAACACTGTGAAATCTCAAGCTCATACTCTATTTTATGTTAAGTACATGTAGAAGTTGAAGGGGTGTGTGGAATAAAGTCCTAAGCGACTTTTGGAAAACATTGAGGTAACCAGTATTCAATGAAATACCTCTCAGTAATCTATACACTTTACCCTACTTGTCTTCATTATTGTCTAAAAAGAACAGTAATAATTACTGTACTAGTTCTTTTGAGACAATAACTAAAACCAGTGTAAATTGTGAAAATTGCTGGTAGGTAATTAAATCCTGTCCGCCTCAAAATTTTCCAAAAGTCACTTGGGGCATTATTCCATGTACCCCTTCAACTTGCAATTTGTAACATTTAGAACAATGTCAATGTTGTTGTGAAATTGCCATTTTGTTAGTTGACTTGTAGACAAACTGATCTTCAGTGTACAATGTATATGTACAGTGTATGACTAAACTGTTTTCATCTTGTTTTAAGTCTCTGCAAGGGTGAGACGATTTGGATGTGACAAATGTGAAAAGAAATTTTACTCAGGCAATGACCTCAGACGGCACCTAACCAGTCATCAAGAGTCCAGGCCTTTCAGCTGTGAGGTAATCAGATTGCATATGCAACTCACAATCTTATGTATGTACTTATTTCTATATCCATTGCTTGTTGATGAGGAAGTGCTGGATAACTAACTAAAGTGGAAAGTAATTTTTATCCTTTAATAAATCTGCAGAGAAAAGTAATAAAAATAATTCTCATGTCTTCTATTCCTTTCAGGAGTGTCAGAAAGGATTTAGAACTGCTAGTGAATTAACCATCCACAAGGCTATTCATGTAGAAGTCAAACAATACAAGTGCGAGTTCTGTGGAAAGGAGTTCAGAACCAAGGGTTGTATTAAGTCGCACATCAAGTATCATATTGGTGAGAATCAGATAACTTTGATGTGATCTTCTCAAACTAACTAATAATTCATCGAGTTTAAACAAAGGAAATCATGACTGTGATGGTGTTTGGATATCTGATCTTAATTAGCATAGATTTTTATGATTTTATTTCTCCGTTTTCTCCTTAGTTTTAGTTTCGATTGAGAATTTTTATCAAACACTAAAAACAGTTTTCGACCACATTTCCAAACACCTCGAAGTTCGTCAAAAATACCCCACTTCGTGTCGTATTGTCAACTCTCTTCTTGGTGTTTGCAAATGTTGTCAAACACAGTCTTTCGTGTTTGATATATTCCATTTCTTTCATGGTTGTTTTAAGAGGTTTCATGAGTGCATGCAGTGTTGTTAGCATCAACCTCTCTAGGTTGCCAACTACTATTTCATTGAACTTAATGTATTGTGTTGTCTCTTTTCATCAGGAGACAAACGACACAAGTGTACAGAGTGTGACAGAGCATTTGTCAAAAGTGCAGACCTCAAACGGCACATGGCAGGGCACAGAAATGAGAAGAAGTTCATTTGTGATGATTGCGGTTCAGCCTTCACACGTCGAGATAACTTGAAGGCACACAGACTGCTGCATACCCGGGAGTCTGTGGTTACATGTGACTTGTGTTCCAAGGAGTTTATCAATGCTGTCTACTTGAAGAGACACATGCACATCCATAAACAGGCCAAGAAAAAACCATATGAGTGAGTACATGGTAGTCGTGTTCAAAAGACCTTTGTGTACATGTACATGTATTACCTCTCAAGATGGTGGACCAAAATGACAATTTTATCATCACGGTGAAAGAAAGCTGCAAATCTTTCTCTGTTATCCAAAAGTTTCAAATGGATAACAAGTGGTCAGAATGCAGGGAACTGATAAGAAAATTTTTTTTTTGGTAGAGTCAAACTGAAGGCGTCTAGGGCACGGACGAGTTTCCATATTGTTTTGGTCGTCCCTACAATTTTTAATTCATCACAGACAAAAGGACGACTGCAAATATGGATCCCTGGCCTCTTTATACTGGAGTAATTTAAGCACATCTACACTGTAGAGAATAAATCCCAGGCTGTCAGAAAGCTGCATGATGCATCCTAGATTCCCCAACACTTCACCAGGCACACATCAAGTTTGCTGTATGCAAATAACAAAAATTTAACTTGCCGACTACGTTTTCTATAAAGGAACAAAACCTGACTTAAAAGGCCTGTTCATATCCATTTCTGTTGTCAAGGCGATGGCACATCGGGTAAACTATCAAAACACCAAAGTCTGTGCTGAGAACCAAAATATCAAGGGTTTTTAAAAAATAATGATAATCTTATTGCACAATCTCTTTTTGTAATTCTGTAATAATTATATACATATTTTAAATTTTCTTATTTATTCAGATGTCAGTGGTGTCCAAAGACATATGAACAACTAGAAGGTTTGAGACGGCATATTCGACAGCACGTAGGTGATGAAAAATTTGTCTGTAAAAATTGTGGGAAGAAGTTTATAACCAGCATCCAACTTAAACGACATCTTTGGCTCTCCCATGATCAAGACAGTCCATACAGGAGATCTATTCTCTGAAGGACCATGAATATGAAGTTGGAGTGCATGAGGCACTGTCAGTGGATGGACACAATTACAATTTAATCTTCAATTACAAGTCACGGTAAAGAGTGGCTTATGACATAAATTAAAATGTTACTCATAAGTAGCGCCAAGACTCAATATGAAGTGAATAGTTACTATTTTGTGAGTGCTCATGGAATAGTGCATTAGCAAACAGGGCCAACAACAGTATGGGCAATTAGTGGACTGACAGATGACAGCTGTCAATTAGCATTCTATAATTATGTTGGTGTGTACAAAGTTATCAATAGGACAAAATAATCCTTCTTACGTCCTGCATTTATTTGTAACAGTAGGTCAGTTATTATGTTAAAGGAAGATCGTTTTGTTTGATGACTCTTTTTTTCGGTAGGTATATTATTATGATAGGTAACTCCCAAAAAGGGACATAAAGTCTACAAAAGGCAAGAGATAAGGAAATAGGATTTTTGGCAAGATTAATAGGAAGCAAGAGAAAAGGCA
The DNA here is from genome assembly GCF_042242905.1 of Orbicella faveolata. Taxonomy (NCBI): domain Eukaryota; kingdom Metazoa; phylum Cnidaria; class Anthozoa; order Scleractinia; family Merulinidae; genus Orbicella; species Orbicella faveolata. Next base: position 17,923,459 of record NW_028301558.1, read on the forward strand.
GTAATGGACCATCTTACTAATGTCACCAACCTTTTGCATATTTACTAAATTTGGAATGGTAAATTAATCTATGGACCAAGGGTTTTTTTTGTTTGTTTTTATGAAAAAGACACAAATTTACAGTAGACATTGCATTCATGACATCAATAAAAAGGTCCAGAGGTTATTTTTCACCCAGTTTCTTCACACCAATACATTGTAGATCTTTGTTTGAGTTACACATCAAACATTATTTTTGCATTGTGTTAAGTTTTGAAATTACTTTACATAATATATGGAAGAAGTGGTTTGTAGCTTTGTGCAATGGCATTCCCACCTGACTGGCCTGTTCTATTTTTTTTTTTTTTTTTCACCTAAATAATAAGTAAAGGACTAGGTTCCATAAGGGAACTGTTTTCTTTTGGTTGCGGGAAATATGAAGTTTCAGACCAACACAACGTCGAAGTTTATTTCATTTGGTAGTTATAAAAATTAATGTTTTGTTAGCTACTGACATTTGTGTAACCAAACACCCAATTTTGTACAGACAGACGACACATCCACAGTATATAAAGGGCCATTCTGCAATAGAAAGAAATATTAATAATATTTGGTTACAGCTGGGATTCGTTTTTTTAAATTACGGTTCTGCGTAGTAATACATGTACTTTTAATTAACACAAATTATTTGTTATGAAGTTAGTAAAAACAAGAATGAGCATGAAAAACTTGGTCTGAGCACAGGTTATGTTACTACAGTTTTGCTTTGTTTCAACTTTTTCTTTTTTTGACACTTTTTGTGACCATGTTTTCAGAATGTTCTGCATTTCAGTCAATACAAAGAGTGGTGAATAAAAGTGTCGTTCAAATGTCACTCACACATTAAGTAAGTTACAATGTAAGGCACTTTCTCTGAAAGAGCTGCAGAATGATAATTGAGTTAATGTGGAGGATTTTCCTACAGACCAGCATTTCTCTACAAGCCATGCATGTACAACATCCCCAGGAAGTGGAGGCATATTCCTTTCATTAATTCTGCATAGCAAATGTTGGCAACACAGTTGTACTGGACATTTCTTAGAACATCTCTCATCAGCTATCTAATAATACAGACATAATTATAATAGTTTTACATGTCTTGAGTGACCATAAATTTACTATGAATTCTTGGCCTCTTGAAGGAGGCTTTCAACTTCTTTTTCATAGTCTGCTTTCTTGTCCTGAATGAAAACCAGCTGAGGAAAATGAACTAAGGAAGAGTAGGCAGGAAGAAGCCTCCTAGAAATGATAAAGAATGAGAACTTGAACAAACTGTGGAAGGGTTCCCTAACAGAATTCTGTACAGATTGAACTAATAACATTATGACAAATCACAATCAAGGGAAATTTATTAAGAATTCGTAAATTACCTCAGGGTCATCAATAACTTCATTCTTCAATAAATGTTCCTGACCAATTTTTCAGGAAACTTGTGTCATTGTTGGCACTATTACATTGTGGAGGACAGTCTGACTGGTGGAACTGCTTGAAATCTTTTTGGGTATCTATTCATTTTTACAAGTGTCAAGTTACCTGATATGATCTCTGTTTTCAGTCAAGAAGTTCTGCACTTTTACTTCACTGCCTTTCAATTCATCTGGAACTGTCCAAAATATGACTGCACTGTTTATGTCTCTTGCTACTTTCACCTATAAATGAAAACAGTTAGACGGTCTTGTTAGCAAACTAGCACCTATTTTCACTGTCCAAAATTTTGATCTGTCTGTGAACAATACTCAGTATTGATGAAATGCCTCAAAAGGGATCTGTGTAAGCTGATTGGTTGGTTTCTCACCAGCTGATTGAATTTTACATTTCTAAAGATTTACATCACAATATGGAACATTTAGATCTGGTATTAGACCTCACTTTAAATATAAGAAAAACTGAGCATAGCTGAAATATTATGCCAAATCATCAACTGACAAACCCACAAAAAAAACTTCACAGAACTTGAAAGTTAACGAACCCACGGCTTAGTCCAAAATTACAAATCACTAAATAACAGTTGGTAATCTTCACCCAAATAATTTATGCCACGTACTACCTCATCCCCTCGCCATTCTTTCCCAACGGCAATGATTGTTCGCTAGTGTGCCAAACAATTTGGAGACCCACATCAAATATCTTCAAAATAACATTCACAAAATGCCACCTGCACTGGTGAGCATGACAATTATCATGGCTAACATAATAATTATACACTGTATGTCAAAACATCGAGTACCTGTGCAACGTCCACTTGATAATCCCCAATAACAGGGCTTAGAATAGGGTTTAGCTCAGGACCGTTAAGAACATCTTGAACCACGCCAAGCAATGTGTCTGATACAGCATGTTGTTTTATGGTGTCTGGGATATCAGGAGCATCCTCTCCTGTCAAGGGATCTAACTGAAAAACTTCTGATTGCTTCCAAGACGGCTGCAAGTGATAACGAAAATAGAACAAAGAGATGATCAAAGGCATGAGGTCTATGCCGTCAGCTCTTCAAGATAATATAGGAGTTTCCCTCCACACTGCATGGCACAAAATTGATGTACAGTGTATATTTTGAGCCACTCAAAGCAATAAATATAATTTGCAGTTTTGTTTTCATCGATGAAAATGGCATTTTGGGGGGTTTTGGCCATGGATGGTTTATTGGCATAAATATAAAGTAAATGTAATGAGGGCAGTGCTAGTAATTGGCAATCAACATGAGGATGTGCAAGACACACAAACTGGTACCGTCAGGGTGCCAGAAGCTTTTCATGCATGGTAAACAAAAAAACCCTGGTACCCAGGGAACAAGGGCAGTCTCCTCAAATTTCCTAACATGCTAATCAAGTAAGGTGGCTTTAAAATATTATATAGTCTTAAACAGCATAAAAATCGAGTGCATTTTACAGTTATATGAATATTTAAATTACTTAAATAGATATATTACCTTCCTCAGTGTGCCTGGATTTTTCCTGAAAATGTAAAATAAAAGATTAATACGGATATTTCACAATATAATTTACTGCACCCTTCAATAACACGCTGCAGTCTACATGTATAATCCACAGTAGGCAGACCTCGCAGGAAACAAAATTTTACTCCAACTGGTTCAAGGGGTAATGTCTATAGGCTTCCATAATTACAGTGTAGGTTGTGATCCCGTCGTAATAATTATGATTGATGGCAGCCAAAACCAGTCCCAGTCGCTTACTTTGATTTCCTCTTTCTTGCTCCGATGGAAAACTTGTCTTTGTACTTTGGTATGGATAGCGAAGAAAATATCCTTTGAGGAATAACATGGACGTCGAAATTCTTCAATACAGTTGTAGGGAAGGAGTTAATGGCAACACTAACTAACAGCCTGGATCGCAGCCACAAGCTCATTCCTTCAAAAGTTGGGTCAGTATGTCGTGTAAGCTTCTCTGTAATATCCCAAATGTATGGGTTGCGTTACGCTGTGTAGCCGCGCCTGGAGGTATTGCGACCAGGCATTTGTATTTCAAAATGGCAGACAAGGTGCACGACTTTCCCGAGAAAAAAAGAGCTAAGTTTGAGCTGCGGAAATACGATAAAGTGCCAATATGGATATGCGAAAATCACGATGAAGTCCTTTACTATATCCATAGAGCTATTGGATCAAGGTATATCGGATTCGAAGGATTAACACTTCTTCATTTTGATTCACATCCCGACCTTACTGTTCCTGTGAAAATGAAGGCAAACACCGTATTTGAGCAAGAAACTCTGTATGAGGAGATTAGTATTGCAGACTGGATTCTACCCGCAGTCTATGCTGGACATGTTAATAAAGTTATATGGGTCAAGCCACCTTGGTCGGATCAAATTAAGGACGGTGTATTCAACTTCAAGGTTGGCAAACACAAGGAAACTGGTTTTGTTAGGTACGTATTGAATTAAGCGCGAATACGAGATGTATCTGCTGTAGTCACTATTTAGGTTGAAACACTCTGGTTAAAAATAGAGTGAGAAATAACCACAGCTTCTTAGAATGAAATTTTGACAACCATGCTGAAAATAATGGTACATGTAGGTTCTAAATAGGGAAAGTTTTACAATTTGCTTGGATTTTTTAGTAGTCAGTTTTATTTTCCCCATTTTTTGACATAAAAAGGAAAAAACACCGACAGATGAAAATACTCAGCTGTATTATAGAATTTTCCACTGAATAGAATGAGGTACTGAGGCTAGTGTAATACACACTCATAATTTTTATTAATTTTGTGCTAATAAAATGTCTTGTAATATTCATACCTCATCTTACTCAGTGTAGAATGGCTGATATAGAGTGCTCTCCTGGCTTACCTAATATTATTCTTTCTTTTAGGGTCACATGCTCTGAGACATATTTTGTAGAAGAACTACTTTATGCAGATGAGGAATCACTTGAAAACTGCAAAGACTTGGAACTTATTGTATTTACTCTCAAACCTGGATTGGTGAAAATCAATGAAAACATTAATTTTGATGAATCAGTTTCTCAGGCTACAGTCAGTAAAAACCCAAAAGAACTGGACATAAAGGATGATGATAGTAAAATTGCGTGTAATTTTATGGATCAGGAAAGTTGCAAGTTTAGTGCAAACTTACCAGGCATAATGTCTGGATCATCACTACTCTTGGACATAATTTCTCAAGAAAATAAATTTATTCTGGATATTGACATGGACTTTTTCTCAACCCAAAATCCATTTAAACTGCTTTATACAGAGGTAAGAAAAATTTAGATGTTTCAACAAATCCCATGTTATGTACTTACCATTTGGTAATTGAATACATTTTGTGTCAATTTAGTTGATGCCAATGTTCTTGGAGATGTATTATTTTATTAATTAATGATGATAAAATTTGAAATTTTAGCACTTTTCATTTCAGGAGGAGTTCAAGTCTCTTAGAAATATCTATAGATTTGAGGAACCTTTATCAACAAGTAAAAAGGTAATGATATTTACAGTTGTAGTAAGAAGACTTTAGTTAGTGTTATTTCTAAATTAGATACGGTAGAAAAAGGCTTTGTACTTACTTATTTCAAAAAATGACATCATTTATTTTTTAATTATATTTACTACTGGCTGTTTACTTTAAACTGAGGGTAAGGATTCAATAAGAGAAATCAGTTGATTGTTTATTAATAAAATCTACATGTTTCTTTTAGCTAGAATAAACAGCAATCATCAGTTGTAAAAGAAATGTATATAATAGGATTTTAATGATTATTAAGTTTGAAATAATTTGTTTTGTTTGATGGTATTATGAACTTAAACCTAATAAAATTCCAGAATGCATAACTAAGTCTGTAAAAATTACCTTTTGACTCTCCAGGACTTGGACAACTGCTTAAAGTTACGCAAAGCGCAAGTGGACAAAATTGAGGCCACGTATGCATATCTTCAAGAACAGGCTTCGGTCAACAATACAACGTTATTTAGTGAAATTCCACCAGACTGTAACTGTCTCAATCAAGATCTCGTGAGAGTAACAGAAAAGATTAAACTACGCAAACAGGAAAAGGTTGACTGTGAAATGGTACTTACAAGTAATATATTCCTTACATTGTTTTCTTTTGTAAAATTTGAAATAATTGTAATAAATCATTCTATATTAAGTACCCAGTCTACATTCCAAGTATGAGCACTTTGGCAGCCTATCAAGCAAGGTTGGTCAAGCTATGGTTCATGATATAATAGTTTTGGAGCACAGTGACACAGGTTAGCCAAAATATACAAATCTTACCAAAAAGGTGGGATTAGTCCAAATTCATCCCAAAACCTGTGCTGCCATATCAGGTCAGTGGCTTATTGCAGGTTGTTAGGACAGTAGACACGACTTCAGTCTGGTTCTCTGGACATCTGCATTGTTTTCATTTTGTATTTGTGTGTAATGTATTATACTGGCATCATGGAAAATATTGGATTAAAATGCTTTTTCCTCTTTTAACAATATTGTAGTTGCACTTTTCTGGAATGTCGTCAGAGATTCCTCATCATGTGAGTTCCTTTGAAATGATTTACAGCTTGATGGATTCCATGGCAACATTATTGAAATCTCTTCCAAAACCTACCCTTATCACTACAGCTAGGTATGTTGCAGTTGCCTTTCTTTTGTCCCTACAGAGATATAGAGATGTGCAGTAATATAACGAAAAAGCCAAATTAATTTGAAATATTCACAGTATTTTATGTCAGATCTAATATCTTGGAGCCCCTTGTTCAAAGTAGGGCAGGAAAATCTCAGCAAAACCAGAAGCAACCTTAGTTACATTTACATTCATTTTTGTAAATTGTTGTCTGTGCATCACCATCATTTTTTTTTCCTTATTTATATGTATTTAAGTTATTGTCCCTATTACTTGTGCATAGTTTTTTGTTATGGAAGACTAGTTTATTTCACCCTTGAGCCTTGATTTCAAAATTCAAATCTGCAAATTTTATTTATGAACAAATTACTATTAAAGCAGCAAAAAATGGAGAGAATACCTGCATCTGTGGATCAGGGCTCAAAAATGAAAACTAAGTAATTTAAGACTTGCCCAGGGCAAGCAACATTTGAGAGCTGCTTGTCCGAAGGGCAAGCTGGAATTCAAGTTTTTTTGAGCCCTGTGGATGCACCAAAAGTTTGAAATTCCATGTAACTAGAGAGGCTTGGAAGTTAACTTTTAGCAGCTTTTAGACCAATTATAAACTAAATTCTAAACCTGAAACTTTAAGTTAGCAACCAACAATATAATAGAGGAGGTTTCAGTTGAGTGTCATAGGACCAAATCGAAAGCTATCACGCTAGCCAGTGACAAAGGAGGCAGACAATACAGTGAACCATTAACAAAAATGTAAATACCAGTGGCGGATCCAGACCTTGAGCTAAGGGTATGGGGGAAGGGGGGACGGTTTTGTTTGCCCTGCCGGCTTTCCTTCCTTCTACGATTTTTTTTTACCCAAAATAAGGGGGGGGGGGGGGCCCTCCCTACATCCGCCACTGAATTATACTATTATTATTAAAACTCAAAGTAGCTGACGCGAAGCACGGGAAAATATGTGCAAGCGAGTCACGATAGGCTTTGGTTTTACTTCTGATTGGATGAAAAATTGGCGCGAATATTTTTGAGCCAGTCGTGTAGCATAATAAGTGCAAAACCAATTACTTTTCGACACTCAAATGAAAACCACTAAACTATGATTAAAACCTACGGAATAGACGTCTTTCCCCACAGGTGACTTTTTAATGAAATAAATGTCTTTTTTCTTAGGTCATCATATGATGAGTATACGCCTCCAGATCAAGTGGAACACATTCAGTCTTCTCTTCTCCAAGTTATTCGTACTTGTTATGGAGAGAACATATCGATCAACAAATGCTATGACACTGGCGAATAACCTACAAGGCTCGAGACTGAAGGAGACAAAATCAACAAGAAAATTTCACAAGTGAAAGGCTTAAAACATTGTTATAGACTAAAATAAGTTTTTAAAGTTTGAGCGGTTTTCAATTGAACGTCGCTAAACCAAGACCAATTACTTCCGAATGGATGAAAAAGCGCGCAACTTTTATAGTCTAAAGCATAACTTTTCTACGCTCGAGTGAAAGCCGCTCTAAAACCGCGCGTAAACCAAAACCAACCACCTTGGCTAATCACAAAGGGCGCAAAAATATCCAGTGAACCAATCAAACTCGAAGTAAATTCGTGTAACTGATGCGAAGTGTGGGAAAACCTGTGCAAGGCAGCAAGGGCTGAAAAAGCAAGTCACGATTGGTTTTGATTTACTTCTGAGTGGTTGTTAAGAAATTTGCGCGATTTTTTTAAACTTATTTTTCAATCTACAGTGCTGATTCTGATCGAATCTTCGTAGAATCACCTCGCGTTGTAAACCCAGCATGTGTCGTAGTAGGTACGTTAAGTTAAACGACAAAAAAGAATTGTAAAAAGTGTTTGAATGAGAATCCGTTAATTTGTCAAATAAAAAATCTACGTCGCGCAACACCACATTCCTTTTCCTTCGCCCTTTTTTTTGTTCTGTTTTTGTTTTTGTTTTTTAATTTCTTTGTATATTGGAGTCTTCCTAAAAGATTGCAGGTTTTTTTTTCAGTTGGGAATAAAGTTCTTTAAATATCAACAGTGTAGAAAATGATTTTACAGCTCACGTTTGAGGGGCGAAGAGAGAGTTTTAGAACAACGTTACCGACAAACGGCAAAAACATGATCGCCTCCGATTTTGTTTGCTTTCCACCCATTCTTAAATCAATTCATCGGAAAAAAATACGAATAATTTCACTCAGTGTATAAACGGCTAAATTAGGAGGGGTAAAGTGTCAACTTTTTTTCCGCTTCCTGTTTGCCGTAAACTTGATTCTTAATCTAATATTCTGGGAAAGTTGTAGTCATATTAACGATAAGTTCGGATGAAGATTTTTAGGCCCGGGTAAATGTGTATTAGATAAGGAAAACACGATTATGTTTCCAGGTACATAGGTAGCACACGTTCTCTGTAACTTCGCTGCTTTGTCATTTAGAATTCTGCTGTTTTAACAAATCAGCAAGTCGAAAAAAAAAAAACTTGTTGCCATGCAACTTTTGTCAACTTCGAGTTTTGCAAACATGCACGTGAATACATTTACCCATCACAATAACAATTGTTTTTGTTGAATGCTGCTCTTTGTACAAAATGAAACTGGAGAACGTCTTATGTAACGCAAATGAAGACATTAATTAAGCAAACCATTGTTTAGAATGGTGTAGGTTGTGCTTCTCTGTTAACTCTTGCGGTGGAAAGTGCCCATGTCTGTTTATTTGACAGGCGCGTTACAGTATAAATATTGAAGGTTGTTTTTATTTGAGCGTTAGACTATGTCGATAACTGATTGACAATAGGGAGTAAGAAAACCACGACCGCAACCGCAACGTCGCTAAATTAACAAAATGTTTAATGAGCAGAACAATGGCTGTGCACGTGCGTTATAATTCTTGGTACATTTCTTTGCCGTCCAGTTTGCAAAACAACTGACAACGTGAAATGACCAAATTCTGCGTTGTCTGGAGAACGTGCACCACGACGGCTAATTTTTAATTCTTATTTCGAATTTATCGATGTGTCCTAGATTCAGTCTCGTGATAGCTAAATTTGTCAGTGATAAACAAAGTACATAAATGACTTTAGGGAACCGCGAGGTTCGTAGGTAAAATATAAACTCATTTTTTAATCGACCTTGTCTCGGCGTCGCCGTCGTAGTTTCTTAAGTTCCCTAACAACAAGTTAGAACTTGTCACTGCCGTGTGGTAAGTTAATTGGGAATTCGCTTGAGGCAAATCACGAATTGATTTCAAGGCTAGGTCGTTTGCTTGACTGACGGAGAAAACAATCTGTTTGAATGGTTGAAACTGGTTGCTATATGATCGCTGGATTTCGTTTGCTCCCATATGCTTATTACATCTTGTCGAACTTTCTTCTCCGCCATCCTTTTGAAACTGGTCATTGCAATGATATAGGCTGAGCGAACCCAAGCTAGGTGCGAGCGCATAGATCATTTTAAAAATACCGTCAAAGATTCGTTCTCCTTTAGCTATATACCCTGTGAAAAATGTCAATGCTGTCAATTGTCGAAACTGAAGTCGCGAAAGCTTTTCTCTCCTTCTATTCGTCTTGACATTGAGATATTATGTAGTTCATTTCTTTTTTCCCTAGTTTCCAGTTTCTAAGGGTCTTGTTGTTATGATGTGCCTTCATTAGACTGATTCGATATTGTCGGCAGTAAAGCAAACAAAATCCTCCATGCAGTCCAAATGTGAATTTCTATCACTTGTAAACATACCACTGTTTTCAATTCGAAGTCCTAGTTCAAAGTGTCTTCCTTTTCGAAAACAAAAGAACAGCTTACATTTTTTTCCTGTTTTTCGAGAGACCGGGTAGAATTTAATAAATCTTGAGAAAATCCTCCTAACACCTGATTAAACTCAAGTTTTTGTGGTTACTTGTTTCAATATTTATCCTGGAAATCCAAATTCGCTTCCTTGTTGTCGCGGCAAATACAAAACCGTTCCCTCCAATTGGCTCGTCTTGTGCCAGTATTAGTATGCATAAAACTCGTATATCATTAGACACCGGAAAATTTGTTGACGAGAAAAAGGCAATCACAAAAGATTTGTGTATTCAATTCAAGCAAATTGAAATGTTTTGATGAACTGGCGAATTTTGAATTTTCGACACGGTCACGAATTGCTTTAATGTTTTTTACACTGTTTTCCTGAGCGCCCGTTTCGCTCGTTTTAAAGTGAAAAGGCAGCAATATATTATGCTACACCAAAAGTATATAGCATGTCAGCGGGTTAATTTACGGTTCTTTTGAAAAAAGCTTTGTTTTGCCAAATGAAACGATATGAAATGCCGTAGACAACGGCCCCGGCTGTGAATTTGAAAACCGTATTGTTCACTGAAAAAAACCGGTGGAATCACCGAGAAAGCGGAGCAGTGGTTTCTTGAATTTTGAGATTGAATTACATTTTGTAATTGAATTCTGTGTGCTGCCGCGAAAAGAGTATCATTAATCAAAACTGAGGGTCGCGAGGAAGAGAGGCACTGTATGTTGTTGTGGAAACGTCGTTCGCAGTTGAAGAAAGAAAAGAAAAATTAGCACACCAAAGCGAGCGCCCTCCCTCAAATGGAAAACCGCTGTTTCTTCCAAACGTGAGGTAATTGGTGCAATGACTGGTTTTTCAACTCCAAAAACCACGTGAACCGAGATACATCAGTGGAAGAAGGTTGAACGATGTTTAGGGATTGCTTTCCCTGTCTGTAAGTATTACAAAATTTATGTTTGTTGTTACATAAATCCTTCCAGGTCAGTTGGTGGATTTGACACTCAGACGGTTAGGGGGAAATCCTGGTTGCTTGTTGTAAATAGATATCCATTGATACAGAAATGCTAGCTCAAAGCGATTTAATCCTGAAAAAAGGCCCCATTCAGTACCTATTAAGCGACGATAAGTTTGAATTCAAATTTGGAGTATAATTTCGATTAAATTGACAATGCTAAAATTATTTGTTTGTTCGTTTGCGCTTGAATTCACGTATTTTTCGTCCATATATTTGTGTCATAACTCGTAGCTTATTTTTTCGCTTTTCTTATCCGTTTTCTCCATGAGGCTGTTAACAACCAAAAGATCTTTATCTCAAAACGTGAAACGCAAAGATTGCCGGCTGACCACTTTGTTCTTAAGTTTTAAATCACTGAAACTACCAAGAAATGAAGCGACCGAGTGTCCTCGATCGATCTTGCAAAAGTCCTCTCAGAAGAAAAGCACCAACTTGCAATTTATAAATTTTAAATGTTTCTTTTCGATTTTAACAAAACCACAAACTATCGGAAGTGTGTTTTTATGTGCCAACTTGAATCTGATTATGAAATGAAAACTTGTCCGAGTGATCTAATTTTAATGATTGGAAATGGCCGACTTTGGTTTTGGAGTTTATTTTGAAAGCTAATTGAGTCCAACGGAATCATTGATTCTTTTAGTTAAGAAAATATACGGCTTTCTGCTAGTTTGCATAGCTTTTAAAACGATAAATTTAGTGATTTTACGACTGTCGTGCGTTTACAAAGCTGTTAATTTGTCTTGTTTTGACTTCTTCGTGTTGATTTTCGCATTGTACGGCTAATCGAAAACCCAGTCAAAGTGGAGCCCTGCACGGATTACAAAGTTCACAGATACTGATGACAAACTGCGCAAGAAATAAATTGATAAGGCGAAAAGTTTGTTATTGATGATAACTGTGGTTACATATGGTAATCACGCTTGAAGCTCGAATATGTGCACAAACTATCAAATAAGTTGCTTACTTTTTTCAGCACTAGAAAGAAAAAATAGATATATCTGAACAGGGATCTCTCTTGCTATAATTAACATGTAATTAAATTCAGAATTTGTACCTGTCGCGAGCTGGAATGCACCCAACACCCGACCAGCCAGATATTTTTCTTGTCATGTTTTATATAGACAATTGACGAGTGGCCTGTCTGAACTGCAGAATCCATTTTGACACTTGCTGATATAATTGCAATGTTTCCTGAGCAGTCCAAATTTTACAGTAATGGCCGTTTTCACACTAGAGACAGATAATCCGTCTAAGACGGGTTATCCGTCCAGCACGGACAATCCGTCTTAGTGTGAAAACGGAACGGTGTTCATTTTAGACGGATAATCCGTCTATTTTTATCCGTCCGATTATCCATTAGACGGATAATCGGACCGCGGATAAAAATAGACGGATTATCCGTCTAAAATGAACACCGTTCCGTTTTCAAACTAAGACGGATTATCCGTACTGGACGGATAACCCGTCTTAGACGGATTATCCGTCTCTAGTGTGAAAACGGCCCATAACAAGACGGAAAATGTAGCAGATAAATAATCCGTCTAGACACTATCCCTCTAGTGTGAAAACGGCCAATATTTATTTTTTACTTCTTACTTTGTAGACAATTTTAGTTTAACTTTCTTTAGGGCTCTTTAAAGCGACATGAAAAACATGAATAACTGCTTTTGACTTTGGCGCGCGTGTTAATTTACCGGTCTCTGGATAATTTATCAGCGGAGTTTTAACAGAACCGTTACGATAAACTTTCAAAAAAAACTCGACCTTTATTTCCCTAATACGAATCTAACACTATTTCAATAACATATATGTATTTTCATGCTTTATATGATTAATTTGATTATAAAAGAAAATTTTTTGATTGGTAAGTATTTTTGAAATTATTTTTTAAGCAAATTAATCGATAAAGTGTAACAGAGCATTTTACCTGCGTTTTTCTTTCTTTAGAAAAAATTCGATTTTATTACTTGTTCATTTCTTTCTAGCGCCTTCATGTCATATGTTATCACGCACAGCCCTGAGTCTTAACGGAATTATAAGAAAAGGTTGAAGCTGAATTTTATTCTTAGAACTTTTCGTTTTAACGCGGACATGAATTATTCCAAAGTGTTGGGACCAACGCCCAAAATGAGAATAATAAAAATAATAATGAGAATAATAATAATAATAATAATAATAATAATAATAACAATAATAAATAAATAAATAACTTTGTATAAGTGTCACATGTACTTAGCACCGTTGTGGTAACTGGGGACACTGTAAATAAATAAACATATATTTTAAAAAGCACAAAAACTATTAAGAATTCAACTGGTGGGGGGCTGAGGAGGAGTTGAAGATACCGGTAGGGAGGAGGATTTGAACCAGGGACCTCCAGATTACAAAACCAGCGCCCTAAACCACTTGGCCACGCCGCCACAACAATGTTCAATTTTCACGAAACACGTCGCACTTACTTAGATTTGGAAATGGTAAAGTTCAAAAGGACAGCAATAACATTGGATAACATTGTACTAAGCTAAGACAAAAATTTAAATTGATAATTAGAACAACACAGAGGGTGCGCGATTTTATCAAAGTATCTAAATAATTTCAGGAATTAAGTAATGTACCTATTTACTTAATGTATTTTTTGTCATTTCTAAGAGCATTTCTTAAATTTCCTATCTTTAATTTGGCCGTTATCTAAAGAGACAAATTGGCATTTCTAAATAAACACGATTTTTGGGCTTTTCAAAGGGTATTTAATGACTGTTATGAAATAGAAAGAGAAGAAGTCAGAATTGGACTTCTTCTAACCTTAATAGCTTATAATATCGTTTTGCGTGCATCAAAAACAGCGCTCTTGCGGAAGGTATTAATGCCAAACCATCGATACTTTTGTCTGATAATTAAAGCGCCGGAAAAAATAACTTTTCTTTATTCATCGAGGTCAAGGTGCTAGGCTTTATTTATGATCACCACCCTCTAATGTTTCCGCCCTCTTGTTTATTCTTTAATAGTTAGGCCTAATTAATTTTTTGCGCGACTCACGAAAGAATAAACAAGAGCGTGTCAAAAGTCCATCTTTTGTGAACGTAAGCTAGAGAAGGGTAATTGGTTGCGACGGTATAACTCCCAAATTGATCGTAACACTGAAGAGGATGAGCGTTTATTAGTAAAATATCACACCAGGTACAATATGGCCTTTTACTGCATGAGTAATCAACTACTGTTATTACCTTTCAGTAAAAAAAAATCCTTAAATGTGGAAAATCACAGTAGGCATGTCATAGTAGACTTGATGTTACATATGATAATACACTGTAATGCTTTTCGCATGATCATAGATAATGAGACCAGTACTTTCTCTAACAAATTTTATCTCTGGTCAGAGACAGGAACGTTTAAATTGTCATATTTATCGTACATTGGGACGCAAAAACATAGGAAGTAAAATTGCGCAAAGATTCATGCGGATTAAGTATGTTATCTTGCAAACGTCCACCAACTGCAGTTGCATGCATTTAGCCTAATAAGTAGAAAGCCCTTCAAAGGCAGACCCTGCAGTCTTCTTGTTGGTTTTCTGAGAAGATAATATTTACGTGTCGGCTCTTTGTTAACATCGGGTTTAAATATACTTTATAACGACAACCGACATTCATATTATCGGGTGATGCACTTTGTGCATGTTAGGGATCGTCAAAGTAACTGGCAATTAGGATTAAAATATTTTTTTCCCAATGAAATAAACGTTTTTCTAATGTTCGAATAACTTTTAAACTAAAGTTCAAAAAATTGCTGCAGCCGCATTACCACCTCTCATTGATTAAGGAATTCCTTAAGCAATTTCTCGTTATGTTATATTTTGATAATCAGTTGCATTGCACATCGTCTTTTAGTAAATAAGAGAAAAGTAAATTAAGTATAGCTTTGAAACCCGAAACGTTTGGAACTATTTAAATATCGTGGCACTCGGGTGAGAGAATTTACTTTTCTTATCATACAGTACACGGGAATTTTTCTGTTAATCATTTATTATTTTTTTTGTAAATATAGTTTGTGGACATGGTGGCTTCCTTTTTCAAAGCATGGACCTGAATTATTTATTATTATTCGCTGAATTTTCCATTAAATTTGAAAGCATTCTTTGATCTTTTCAAAAACGCCAAGAAAATGTTTGTTTATCACACAAGGGATCAAATAATCCTGTAGAAAGTCGAGAAAAGCATATCCTGTCTTTTTTGTGGGTAAACTCGATTTCATTTTACGTACACTGTAGAAGCTAAATAGGTGTCTTCCGTATTAAGTTTACCAAAAAAGGAGTTAGTTAAGAGCTTCTTCAAAATAGAGTGTATACATCAATGATTTGAATTTCAGATTCAGATTATTCAAATTTGAACGCATGACTTTGAGTTCCTGTTTGACTGATTATGGTGAACTTTCTTTTATATTATAAAAGGAAATAGGCTTAATTTGTTCATCGAAAATCATGTGTGAAACTGATCTAAGAACGTTTTTATCGATGAAATCGCAAATCAAAACGAAATAAAGTTATATTAAATGTGTAATTGTCATTACAAACAGGATAGTTTCCCCGTGAGGAATTTTAAAATTCGTCGGGGAAACATTACGAGTTTCAACAATCTTCGATATTTAGATTTTTTTCGCGCAATCGTGTGATCAGTGCAAATTTCAATGATCTCACACTCTCCACCTGCTTTGATCTCGAATCACCATAACAACTCACTTTTATCAAAACAATTGTCCTGCGTTCAGCTTATCGTTGCGGTTGAGTTTTGTCAACTTGTTGAGTTTCTGTAATGAACTATGGGCTTTCGAAAAACACTGGGCGACAAAGAAATAGTTTACGGTTGGATGCGGTTATGAAAAGGTGAAAAATATCTCCTACTTTCCTTCAATGCGTTTTACAGTGTTTAGTTCAGGGTTTTTCAGGAGTGAGCCATCTGTTTACGACCACCTGGCCTGGCATATTTTAGTCTATCGCCGAATGAAAAATTCCCGTCTTCTTCATTAGTCTGACGCTGTTTATGAATACAAAGAACTATAAAAAATTATTATTGTTCGAATACCACAATGAAAGCAGCCTTTCGGTTGTAGTTTAACTTTTCGAAAAACGACGATAGGCTCAGAAGCTTGTGTTGGAAAGAATTTTTCGCAGTTCATTTGGCTGATTTAACCATGAAATAATTCTAAGACAAATTGCCACATGTGGCCAAAATGATTGCTAAACTTAACCGCACTTTATAAACCTTTCTAAAAGTTTCCTTTACTGGTTTAATCAACTCGGTGGTAAATTGGTTTTTGGTCCGCAATGACGTATGCAAATTAGCTTGTTTCGTATTGTCCCTGAACGAAAATAGCCAAGACCATTACCACTAACTAATTCCAAGTAATTTCCGATCCGGAGCGCTTGGAAACTTGACGAACTAAAGCCGGTAAAACAAAAATTTTACGCTCCACAGGGCTACTTCACGAATTGGAAGCAATGTGCGAGGCAGTGTTCACACGTTAGCTGACAAATCTATGGCGTTATGGGACAAAGTACGGAAGCGGTTGGGGAATTCGGACAGCTCCGCTGGATGCAGTTGTGGTCGAGAATACCCAAATAGTGAAGGCGTTTTTTACGAAGATTACTTCACGAGGTGAGCGGCCAGGCTAATTTTTGGGTAAAGTTTACAGAAGTTACGGTTTTGTAGGTTTTAAGGTTACAACTGGTGGTCAAACACGCTTGCTTCCGACAAGTCGAGTGGTTTTAAATATTTGAAAACGATTTGGATGTTCTTTAAAAATCGTTAGCCTATTACTTTAATTGTTGGAAGGTCCGCCTGTATTACGACGAGAAATATACTAGTAGAATCGACTCTAGTCTGGTTAGTGAAAATAAAAGGGAATTTTTCCGACATTTATTGATCTTTCGCCCAAAGTATAAGCTTGCGAGTTCAGTTAGTTCGTGAACTATAGTAGTTTCTGGTGTTTAATTCTGAAGCGATGCTTTTCTGAGTAATAAGCTAAACGCGCTCACAAAAAGCGTTTGAAGATCTTTGAAGATTTTCAGAGCGCGAAAATCCGTCGGTCTGATCTTGAAAAGACAAAAAGTTTCAAAAAGGACTGGCACTAGCGCTGGCTTATTTACAACATGGCGGAACTTTCATTCGTATCAAGTTCTGGTTTGGAGCCTCATACAATTCCTTTGAAAGAAAGGTACCGCCTTTTTGTTGATTTGAAGTTTATTCTTAGATTTTCTATCATATCTTAATGTTTCAAAACGTGTTTTTTGTGGTCATAACTAGCGAAACTGGGAAAACACTTGGGCGACGAGCGCACAAGCAGCTGTTTTGTCAGAGCTTGTTCGTCAATTCTGTGCTCTTAAAGTAGTTGAAAATGTGTTTGATCAAGCTTCCCTATTTCTCCAAAAGATCCAAAAATTTATACTATTGATGTGGAAAAGTCTGCATGGACTTTCGTTTAAATCAATCGTCTTGTTATCCCTCTAATCTTTGAGGTTTCACAATTTTGGCATGAAATAAATGATGTATTGATCACCGATCGGAAATTCTGAATTTATTCGGCAGTTTTATTGCCTTGTAGACTAAACAACGAGAGTCTGACAGAAATATGATGTATACGCTTGTCTCCAAACTGAACTACGCTGTATTTATGAAAACAATGCCTTCAAAACTCTAACCTAACTTTTGACAGAACTTTTCACTTTCTTTGACGAAATGTTTCTCCTGTTGCAATAATAAACTTACTGAGAAAGAGTTATTTTTGGCACTTCAGACAGCAATAAAATATGCTCTAAATTAGCGTTAGATTACAATGAAACACCTTATATTATTATTATTATTATTATTATTATTATTATTATTATTATTATTTATATTGTACTGATAGATAGGTTCCCTGAGATCTATGATCTGTCTAGACATGACCCATCTTATCTATATCATTGCATAGTCAAGGCTGGACCATGATGACTATCTAAAATATGACAACCAGAAAATTGGTCATCAGTTTATTCTGCTAACAGAGCTGAGACTAGTCCAGTTCCGGTACCCAATCTTTAGAAAATTTGACAGCTGTCAAGCAAGTGCCTGATTTGTAATAAATCGCAAGACAATAGATTATTATTGTGACTACAGACAAAAATGGATGACATAAAGTCCTGCTGTTAATTAGTCAAAACAAAACCAAATTGAAGAAAACAACTGCTTAACTTCCTAGAGAATGGAGACGACAAATGACTGGTCCCCAAAACTTATTTCCTTGATTTGCTTTTGTCAGTGCTCCTTATCATAAAAGACCAGTTATCAAAATATTAATTGGCCTGATTAGTATCCATGGCTTCGTCAGTATCCACTTATTGACTGGTATTTGGTTGTTCAGAAAGTTGTAACAATTTCTTTGAACAGTGAAATATTAGCTTATTGATTAAATTGAATGAGTAGAGCAGGCTCCGATGACATTTTCCAGACTCTTCATTCTTTAATCTCATATTGACATTCAATTAAAATTCTTGAATTGTGGCAAATGGGGTGATTTTTTATTTTGTTTTGTCCTTAAATTTGTTTTTAGATTCTCCCTGCTACTGCTAGAACCAGGCGAGATCTACTTTGAAGATTTTAGTGTTTTTCATTATCCATATGACCTGCGTGAAGAAGAAGCCATCAAAAGGTATACATCTCGTACTTGTACTAGTTGATCACACATGCCTATCTGATCATAATGATAAATTACAGTTATAGCTTCTTATTGGCAGATACTTTGGCAAGGTAATATAGATGGATATTGATTCTATGTATATTTTCAATTTGTAGTGATAAGACATAATTTTTGTCACATTTAATTCTTAGAATTTGGTATTAAATTCTTTTTACAGGAAGCAAAGAGGAAGATTAAAGATATGTTCAAAGTCTATACTTTTTGATCCGATTGATACATCTTACCCAATTTTGAAGGTACATGACTGTTTTGTTGTGACTAACATTTGTCAAGTGCTGAATAGGAATGCTACCTGTTTTGCACCCCATCGAGTTTACACCCACTGAGTTTACATCCCTGAACTCATTATAAACTCTCTCTTTCAAGTTCGTCTTCACCTTTAAATATCTGGATTAAAGAATGAGAAATAAATATGTTTTGTGTGACTTTGTTTCATTGTGCCCACAATGTTGGCCTTTTGTTTGGTAAGTGAAAGATAAAATTTTAACGACTTGATCACTAGTTGAGTTGATGTGCTATAAATAAAATAGAGAGTTTAAATAATGAAGTTTTGTTACTTAAGGTGTGTGCAAAGCTCTACAAATAATTTTCTGGTTAAGTGACACAGCTTTGAACTGGTTTGATTTCAGTTTCCCCTTAGAGAATGTATTTCAATTGCTCACTGGTCTGGATCTCTCATGTCAAGGTAAGGAGATATCAACATTGTTTTGTCAAAAATCCTTCTGCTGTGATTTTTTGAAGATTGCATTCAAGCAGATAAATATGTGTGCAATTACTGATCATGTAGTCTATCATTTTGTGGATGCGTGTGTGTCAGTCAGTTCATCAGTCTATCCATCTGCCTATCTGTCTGCCCATTCCTTTGCCCATCCATCAGTCGTTGAAGAAGAAGAAGATACTTTTATTTAGCTAGGGTAACTCTTACAGTTACAAAAACTAATCCTTAGAGGCCCTAGTTAAAAACTGAAAACTAAAAACTAAACATGACAAACAATAATAGATATATAAAAATATGTTAGAAATACTTAAACAAGTTCTAACTAAGCTAATAGAAAAATATCCTAAAAATAGCATATGAAAAATTTATCACAAAAAACAATTAAGAAAAACTACAAATTGCGATTAGAAACTGCACATCCATGATAACAAAAAGCTAAAAAGTCTGTTCATGTATCTATCTGTCTATCCATCCGTCTGTCCGTCAGTCAGTCAGTCAGTCAGTCAGTCAGTTAGTCAGTTAGTCAGTTAGTCAGTCAGTCAGTCAGTCATTCAGTCAGTCAATCCCTGTCAGTCAGTCCCTGTCAGTCAGTCCCTGTCAGTCAGTACTGGTCAATCTGTCTAGTCGGTTGGTCAGTCAGTCACTGTCAGTTAGTACTGGTCAATCTGTCCAGTCAGTCAGTTGGTTGGTTGGTCAGTCAATTGGTTGGTCAGTCAATCATCAGAGGTTGTTCTGCCTGTCCATCCATCATTCAGTCCACCAGTGTTATGTTGGTCAGTCTGTCTGTTGGTCAGTTAGTTGGTGGAACTGTTGATCTATCTGCCAATGGGCTGGTTGATCAGTGTACCTATCCATTCATTCATCTGCTTTTTTTATATATTAACCGTGGGACTGCCATGATAGTGAATAAAAGTTCATGGCATATTTATTGTTTGCTTTAGAATTGACAAAGGAGATGTTCTGGCAATTGAGTCGAAACAAGTCATAGAAATGAAAGAAGGCAACACAATAGCTCCGTATACCTTTAGAAGAGTAAGTACCAAAAGCAGAGTGAGAGAGGTGATAAGAATGTTATTAAAAATAGAGTCGTCATTTAGCAACAGTAACTATATCTTGAAGAACTGGTCTAAACTAACTCTCAAAACTAAGCAATATTTAGAGGTTACCTTAATATGGAGAGGCCTTGTATTAATTATTAATTAAAAATAAATGTTGATTTCATAGTAAGATAACTTGCAGAAAACTAGAATTATATTATATGCAGATCAGCTTAGTATGATACACTGTATTTAGCTATTTTCATTACTAACATGTCATTGATTGATTTGCTATCTTTGCAGGAAAAGGCCAAGTATTTGTTTTCATTCAATTTTGTAGCTTTGAATTTTGTATTACCCCAACTAGAACAGGTGAGTTGTTCACATGTTCTGATATTACATGTATTCACTCATTTTGCTTCGTTTGATTATTAATCAATTTATCAATTTATCAATCAATCAATCAGTCAGTCAGTCAGTCAATCAATCAATCAATCAATAATCAGTGAATTAATACATTAATCCATCAGTACATCAATCCATTAGTCAATCAGTCAGTTTAAATTTATTTATCAATCAGTCATTTTCTTGATCATCAGTCAGTCTCTTAAACAGTCAACAAGTGAACATACAATTCATAAAAAAATGTTATTTTTAATTCATTTAATAATTTGCTTTTCAGTCTTAAAGAGATAAATTTAATAAATTATATAGAGACTGCTTGCTTACAGGTAATTGTTTTTGTGTTGTTTCTAACAGCTTCACAGAGCATCTACTCTCATGCCAGCTGATCAGCAAGCTATGGTGGGTGGACTGTGTTAAAAAATAATTTTTTAATTTAATTTATTTTCTGGAATTGAATTAAAAATAGTCTTGCAACACTTTCTTGTGGTATACCATGGAATATCCCTTGTACCACTTGTATTAATTTTCTTGATATACACCCTTGCTTAAAGGTTCGCATGTATACTGAGGAAATGCAAATGACTCATAGGATACCCCACGGTATATACCACTTGAAAGCATTACATTTATAATTAGACTAAGTACATGTATATATGTGCAGCAGTTTGAGTTATTTCAAAAGTGAAAAAATGCCAATTGAAAATAATGTTACTGACAATCACAGTGCATGTATCTAAATCCTCCACTCAGATCAATTCAATTGTCCAGTCAAGGCAGGCCAGAGTTAGCTTTAATACCAGTTGGTAAGTTACATTCTATTTTTGTTGACAGTTCATTTCCTGTGTATAAACACACTATATGTAAAATAATTTCGGTACCTTTATGTCAACTCTTCATAATTGCTTGAAACTGTTTACAAGTATTGAGCCACCATTTTCTATTCCTTGAAGTGTAGATTGAGTAACATTTTATCATCTGTTTTTGCTATGTATCCTCATGCAAACATATGAACCATACAATCAATAAGAACAGACATTTTTATCCAGAATCTAAATTTAGTAAACCTTCACTTGATAAGATATTTTGAAATCATGGATTAATTTAACACAAACACACAAACAGTAAGTATTTTCAGTTCTAGAATATATATACAAATTTCAATGGTCTAGTAATTGTTTTTTGGTATGTATAGGTAATACTTCCGATGATGGTGTCATTAAATTAAATGTACCAGTACTTTTGATTTTAGTATTAATAACTGCTCGAAATGCATTTCTCAGGTTAGAAGATTTACATGAAAAGATTGTAATGGAAACTATGGGTATGTTTCTTTATGATTAAGAGCAACATCTACACATGTATATATTTGATTGAATACAATCCTTTTTTAGCTACTGCAGGCAATTTAAATGTGAAAGAGCTGCTCATCAAAAGCCAATCTAAATGGGTTTTCCTTGGATATCTCGGTTCTTTGGTGCCAGTGCTGCAGTAATTAATAATCAGTTTTTAATTACTTGAAATAAAACGATAGAAGAGAAAGTGCAGTTTACTCCTAAACCTGTTTCCAGGATCCAGTCAAATTCACATTCAGGACCTCAACTTTGAGAATGGTGTGGTGGTAGCTATAAGGAGGCAGAGCTCTCCTGTCCCATCCATCTTCCCTTTCCCCAATAGTTACTTTTGATAATGACACTATAAATAGAGTAACCAATGACATCTGCTCAACAATTTTAATACTAATTTGCCTTTTTTCTCTTTGCAGCAAAACGGATCACTCCTCTTGTGTGCAATCCTGGCCGCATCATGCTCACTTCTTCCAGACTTTACTTTCAACCTTTCAACAATGCCGACCCAGTGAGTCTCTGGTGTCTAAGGCCTCTTTGGTTTAGTTAGACAGACTTTGCACTTCATGTTTTGAATAATGCATTGCTTTCAATTTTTCTTCACTGGACCTGTTTAGTAACAGATTGGAATAACTTATAATAATGTGGAGGCCACTGAATAGATATAATTTACAGTTTTCTTAAAAGTTTTATTAACATGTGGGATCAGCATTAGGCTAATTGTCTTAACAAATTCATTAAATTATGTTTAATTTGAAATTTATCAGATATTTATCAGGTCCCTTTTAAAACTTAGCACAAAGGAAGGGCTAGGCCCAAAACTTCTAGTACTATATAATTGAGATTTTTACAGATGGTTTGTCCAATATTCTTATTTGCTGCGTACCTAGAACAGATATGTTTTCCTTTACTCTACTACACTGAATTTCTTCTAGGTCATTTTTTGTATCTTGGTTTAAGTAATGTTGTTGATTCATCTGCAGAAATTTAATCCATATGCGTTTCTTGATTTTTTGTTTTTTTTGTTTATCTAGTGTCCAGTCGTTAAATGCAAACTATCCAAGATATGCAGGGTTGTCAAAAGGAGATATCTTCTCAGACATGTGGTACACTTGCCGTAAATTTCTATGAATTTGCATGCTGTGTATTTAGCTTCCAAATAATTTAATATGTACGTATTTGAACTGTGTACACTTGACATTTTTGTATATTTTTTTGGTAGCTATGAATGAAAGCTCTTCATATTGTTTATAATATAAACAGTGTGACAAAATTTAATTTTCCTGTTGATATGAAGAACCCTCATTCTGTGGTCACAAAAAATTAATGAAAAATGTTGAATGTTCACACTTTGAGTATCCTCACCGTAAACATAGCTAAATTTTATAGCCCAATCTCTTGGAGAAGTTAAACAAAAAAAAAATAATAATTGTACTCGACAGCTGAGATCAATATTGTCTTTGTGAAGCTGATTTTTTTTAAAATTTTTTGGTAGCACTGTTAAATATCTTCATGAGATTTCTCTCATTTCTTTTAAAACAAATATTTTCCATCAATATTTCAAGGCGACATTGGCATTCATATAAATTTAAAAAAATTGCTTTCTATTTTCCAGGGTGTAGAGGTATTTTCGACTGATGGTTCTCATATGTATCTTATATTCAACTCACCTAAAGAACGAGATTTATTTTATGAACAAATTGTTCAACAACCAGGTCAGTAAATCACTCACTATTGATATTATTTACTGAAATACTTTATTTTAAAACTAGTTTGTTGTTGTATTTATAGATTTCACACCAGATTTTCTTTCCAACCCAAGCTTGTGATTATTAACTGAAAGGACCTTTGGCAGTGATTGTGTTTATACTAAATGCACATAATTATTTTTGTTTTTGTAGAGGTTGAACTAGAAGATACCAGACAAGAGAACATGACATTAAGATGGCAGAATGGAGCTATTTCAAATTTTGAATATCTAATGTACCTAAATAGGTTAGTAAAATATATCAATTTAACTTTGAATAATACTGTAGTTTTCAATTTTACGTGGTTCAAGCTTTATTTGACCCGTCAAAGATACCTCTTTAAAGCAGACAGACAGCGTTCTTAAGTGACGGATTAAAATAGTGGCGTTTCGTCCTGAGCACTCTAAGTGAGACCACAATTCGTGATTGACTCCGCTAAGCGACCCCCTATTGTGAATACTCTTGCCTTGTTGCTAAGTAACTATGTCTGGTTTCCTTTCAGTTTAGCAGATAGAAGTTTTAATGACCTCACACAGTATCCCGTGTTTCCCTGGGTACTAGCGGATTACAAAACTACCGAGCTTGGTAAGTTCCGTCACTAATACACGAGAATCTACCACAGACACTTCATAAAGAGGCCGATGGTTGATCATCAGTTCTTCAAGGTTAATCTGCTGTGCAAGAGCTTGATGACTCGCCAAGATGTTCAATAATTTGTCAGTCTTCTTAGCTTTCTTTGATTTAAATAAAATGTTTGGTTGCAGAAAAAGATTCTTCAAGAATTCTGGAAACAGCACGTTGTACAACGGGCTTTATGGCCTTATCGAGTTTGCCAGTTTGTTGCCAGACGTTTTTTCCCCTGCATGTCGTTTTTCGTTGAGCGCGCGAGAGCAAAGTGGGAGGAAACAATTCTGTCTTTCCCCAATCCCATCCTCTTACTTTTTGCTCCCTCATATCCCCGCGGTTAATCTGGACGAACGCAAAACAAAATAGAGGGTCTCTGTACTTCCTTAATACTCTTACTATAATTTTGAAAGATAGCTCTCTTTAACAGCCTACATGTACACAATGTCATAGACAGCGCGCAATCTAACGTACAATATTGGTTTGTTTGCAGATTTAAACAAAGAAGAAACATTCCGCAATTTGTCAAAACCTATAGGAGCCCTAAATGAATCGAGATTAGCCCAGTTGAAGGTATGAAGCATATTTAACCATGTATTTACTATCAGTTTCTTACGGTCTTTTTAAAAAATAGAATTTGTTGATTTGTAAATTTCATGTATTTGCAGGAGAGATGTAAAGAGATGCCTGATCCAAAGTTCTTGTATGGTTCTCATTATTCAACGCCTGGATATGTGTTGTACTATCTTGTTAGAGTCGGTAAGAATTTCTGTGAGTTGTAGATGAAAAGATTTTGAAAATGTAGACCAACGAAATAATTCCTGCCTGCTTAATTTTTTGAAGTAAAGATGTTGCTTTTGTGAGATTTTACTTTTTTTAAATTAAATTAACCCTCTTGTGTGCAGTGATGAAGTGTGTGATTACACTTACATTTCCAAAGTTATTTGTGATTACCTTTACATTTCCAAAATTATTTGATCATGTTTCATTACTCCGCGTTTTTAAGTGGTGGAGTTCTCGTAACCATGGTGGAACGTTTTAAAGCTGGGCTTCCTACATAGTGTGTCTTCCTGGATATTTGTGTCATGTTTTCACAGCTTTATTGCCACTTATTGCAAAGCATACAAGTTTCGTTTCAATTCCTTACTCCGTACACACTTGAGATTATTTGTTACTCCACTATACTTCAATCAGATATTTGTCACTATATTTGCCGTTGAACTTTGCTTTGTCTCTCTTTGTAGCTCCAGAGTTTATGCTGTGCTTACAGGGAGGAAAGTTTGATCAACCGGATAGATTATTTAACAGGTGCATAAATATTACGCGTGCAAGAAACAAATACGAATTGCCCAAGGTTTGCCGATCAGCTGCGCATTTATGGTGAAGAAATCCCGTTCACGCTGTTGAATTTCGTCTACAAATAGGAAAACCATAATTGTACTCTGAATATACGGTGGTGGTGATTCTGTTTGTTGTTTAGAAAATTAGATTTGGTCTTTTTTTCATTGGTATTTCTTATTATTGCTGTGGTATCATCTATTGCTTGGGAACGAGTAAAACCAAGTTGTCCATAGTCACATGCCACCAACAGACCGAAAAAATCGAAGGCCTCTTCTGACCAACGTTCTATTTTTGTAACCCGCACTGCTTTCAAGTAATCCTACCAGTGGGTTTTGGGAACATGTTCTTACTCATTGTGTATTGTTTGCTTGTTTGTTTTCTTTATAGTATTGGTGAAACCTGGGAGAATGTCTTGACAGGACATGCGGATGTCAAGGAGGTTTGTACAGATCTTTCTGTTTTGGAGGAGAGAAAAGAGGGTTATTAGTTACCTTCACAGATTTTGGAACAGGTTAAAATGTGCTCTAAAGTAAGAGATTTTGATGTTGAGCATAATTGCGATTAATGTAAATTTTCAGTTGTTTTGAGTGCTGGCAAATGTAAGATCAGTCGGCTGTTGCAGCGAAACACACGCGCTAACCTTTGAAATGTACGTGCAGTTGTTGACTCTTGATTGGCTGAGAAGTTTGGAAAACCAACAAAAAGATCAGCCTCTCAAGTCTTTTCAAGCCTATAAAATGCAAGTGTAGTTTAACTGCCGGGCAATTTGATTGGCTGAGACTTCCTGGAAACCCACAAAAGGAGCAAGAGTCACGGGGTGCTTTCCATTATGCCAAACCGACCGGTCAGAGATCAGTGGGAATACCCGAACAAAATAGAACGACATTTTCTGATCAAACCGGGCCAACCAATAGGAATGTCTTTTGCCATATTTAATACCTTTCCTGATCCCCTAATTAGGGCAAAGAACCAGACCAGTTTGTCAAAAGTGGAACGGCGAATTTCGATCGGAATATTCCGACCGAAATAAGTGGACCACCTCCAGAGGTGATCCCGAATATTCCAGTCGGAAGAAACCGAAACGGACTTATCCATTTGAATCCCGACCGAAATTTCCGGAATCTTTGCCGTAATGGAAAACACCCACGGTTTCGCATATATCACTGTAATTTGCAGTCCATTGTTAAGCCGACCTTGGTTGTGGAAGGTTGAAACTTCTATAATTTGTGAAGTATCTCTCTTAGGAATGTTTTTTCTTATTTTCAACAGCTCATTCCAGAGTTCTTCCAGTCCTCTGGTGAATTTCTTTTAAACAGTCAAAGCCTGCCATTGGGCTGCAAACAGGACAAGACTAAAGTCATGGATGTTGAGCTTCCTTGCTGGGCAACAGGTAGAACGAAGGGCGACCAACATAAAAATATCTCTACAAAAAGAAACAAAACAAAACAACAACAACAACAACTAAATTTTCACCTTAACTAGTACCCAGGGTACCAGAGGTTTTCTCTCACGCGCAGCTGGATAAATGAATTATCTTCATGTGCCACCATATTGTCATAACCGCTAGAGTCAAAGAGGTGTACGGCAATGTGGAAGAAGAATTGAATGATCTAAGTTTGGAATTGAGAGGGTTGTTAAAGCGTTTGATTAAGACTGATGTTTCTCCCTTTATTTAAGCTTCTACTCTTCCCGTTAGACCGCGACACCCGATTTTTCCCAGTTTCGTCAAGGCCTAAGACTTAGATTTTTTTGTCAAAAACGCGTGATCAGGATTTTTTACATCGTACCAAACATTTCTTTATACTGTCTTATGGGACGGGAAAACGTGACACGTGATGCGTTACATTCACCACGTCCGTTTCTGCCCAGAGACTGAGAAATAAACTAGAGAAACAAAAAAGAAAATCTGGTTTCGCTATGTTGTGGAATGGTGTAACAATACTTACGTTTGTACAATTTAAATTTAAATTTTTGTATATAATTTATACTTTTTAGATATGTAATTGTAAATTCTATGCCTGTAATTCTTTATTGTCTTTTTTTGATGCTTTTTATACTGGTCACCGATTAATACCAGTCAATCTATATCTTGATCGACTGACCGGTCTTTACCAGGATAAATAAAGTTATTATTATTATTATTATTATTATTATTAGAAAAGTGCTCAATAAAGATTATTATTATCTTTATTATTATTATTATTATTATTATTATTATTATTATTTTTACGTTTTAGATCTGATGTACTTGTTTTTCTTATGAATTAGATCCAGGGGATTTCATTCAAAAGAACCGTGAAGCTCTTGAGTGTCCTTTTGTCTCGGAGAGATTACATCACTGGATAGACTTGATATTTGGATATAAACAAAGAGGACACGAAGCATGGCAAGCAGACAACGGTAAGCGCTACTGTAGCATCATAATAGGGCGTTTAAGGTCGTATTCTATTGGGATCAACCGTTTTAAACGTAACCGGTTTGGGTTGACACGGTTGCCTTTTCTCAGTGGAACACTTTTCTAACCATTTTCGGTTGAAACGCGGTAACTCCTGGAAATAGTCGTTACGCGAGCTACAATCACGCGACACATATAATCATACACGCAAATGCTTTTTCAACCATTTCAACCTGGTTTGAGGCCGGTTGAAAAAGTTGATCAACCAAACCAACCGAAAACGGTTTTTCCCCAATAGAGCACGAAAACAAACCGAACCAACCAGAAACGGTTAATCTCATAAAACACGACCACAACGGTAACAGAAACGTTGCTTGACAAAAGTTTTTTTTCGAGTAATAAAATGGCTGTCTCGTGCGTTATAATTCCTGGTACATTTCGTTGCCGTCCTCTGCAAAACAACAACGTGAAATAATGCTTTTTTTCTTGCTAAGTTTGAGAGCAACACTATTTTTTTCTGTCATTTCAGTGTTCTACTACCTAACATACGAAGGGGCTGTGGACCTTGACAGGTAAGGTTGTAATAAATTGATGTTTGCTGGTTTGTTAGCGAGTTTATTGTTGAACAAACTTCTGTTTTCTTCCATGTGCCAGGATTGAGGACCCAAATGAGCGAGCTTCTTTAGAAGCGCAGATCCTGGAATTTGGACAAACTCCTAAACAGCTGTTTACAAACCCTCATCCACAGAAACTGGTAAAGAAAACTGCTATTTATTTAAATCATTATTGTTACCGCAATTTGACACTTTAATAAAATTTAAAAACGGTCTCTGGCTACTGCGTAAACTGCAGTCTTCAACGGATGAATTGATGACTGAAGAAGGCGCTAAAAATTCTAAAATAAAGTGTGATAAATAATAATACAATAGAATAAAATTACGGCAATAAACTTAGACCCCGTCCTCACTACGCCGGAGGGATTTGAAAACGGAGGTTTCACTCTGAAAACGCATCAAATTTTTTCCGTCCACACTACGTCGGTGAAATTTGAAAACGCAACAATCAGCGGTCATTTTGGATTTGTGTTTGAGGAAAACTCGGGCAGGGAAATCACATGATTATCGTGACGTCATCGTTTTGGAAAAGCTCCGTTTTCAAAATGTTTGAACTCCACACGAAAACGAAAAGCCGGCGTTCTCAAATTCCTCCGGTTTAATGAGCGTTTTCGAAAAGCTCCGCCTTGTTTTCGTGACGGATTAGTGTTGACGGTAGGCCTAACCGTAGGAATAAAGCTCCGTTTTCAAATTCCTCCGGCGTTGTGTTCGGGGCCTTATTGTTACGAAAATATCTGTCGAGAAGACATGAAAGTAAAAAAAAAAAATCATAATTTATGAGACACTGTTCTATTGGCTCATCAAATTCTCAGCACCAAGTTTCAAGAGAAAAGGAGATATCAGCTTGGAGAATCTTTATTTTGAGCCTTAGATTGAATGGGTTCACATGTTGTTTATCGAAAGGTAACTGGAGCGAGCCCTAACTCCAGCAACAACCCCACACCCATCAGCAGCAGTGTACTGAATGGAGAGAGTCCCACTGAACCAGACACGCAGAGTGCAAGCAATGTACCAGTCATCAAAGTTAATGGTAGGTTAACACCACGAAACATTGATCATATGTCACTGATGACTGTAAGGATGATGGCGCTTTCGAAGAAAATTAACCCAAAAGGTTTACTTAACTTTCAGTTAACCGTAGTTTGCATGTATTGGTAAAGATCTTTTTCCTAGTTACTTTCGCGACCTCCTTGTGCGCGGCTTCAATATTCCACTTGTCGCTTGTATTTTCTTGGTGTGCACACTCGCATAAAGGCTATTGTATGTACCGAGAAAATAAGAATTGACTCGTGGGATATTTCATGGTATACCACTCGAAAGCGTTGAATAACTGGTATGTAATGCGGATTTACAGCTGGCTGAATTTCACTTGGTTGTCTTTTAAATGAACGTGAATGTCCGTCTTAACGCTGGTTTATGGTCGGAGTCGTAAGAACACTTGAACGACCTAGTGAAAATGGAAAATCGGAGTCATAAGCGGAGTCATAAGCTCGACTGAATCGGAGTCGGAAGAGATAGAACGTTTCTATTTTCTTCCGATTCCGCTTAAGACTCCGTCGCTTATGATCCAGTGGAAACTAGATTGTCGGAGCCAAAAGCAAAAGTGGCTTCGGCTTCTGTTTTCGACTCCGGCTATCTGGTTTTCACTAGATCATAAGCGGCGGAGTCTTGAGTGGAATCGGTGTTCTGCTTGCGACTCCGACAATGTAGTTTTCACTAGGTCATAAGCGACGGAGTCATAAGCAGAATCGATATTCTGCTTCCGACTTTGTCGGTCTGATTTTCACCAGAATATATCATATCTCTCTACGCTTCTCATCTGACTCCGATCACGACTCCTTTGTCAGTGAAAACCAGCGTTTAGAGAGAGTTCACTGTAAATGAAGTTCCTTGAATGGTGTTTGAGAGTGAGAGAAAACCAAATAAATCCGCTTGATATTTCAGTTGATTTTGATGAAGTGTTCAGCCAAAACCATTCACAGTGGACCAACATGGACAAACTACAACAGACCACGTGTCACAAACTGCACAAAGAGTAAGACTAGTTTTGTAACTCCCTTAGACAAATATGAAATGTTAATTAACATTTAGATTTCTCTTGCATGCGTGGAAGTGAACCCGATGATTGTCTGTATGGTCCTTAATTTTTGTGAGATGTCGGGAGGAAATTATGAATTCCGAAAACTCTGGATAGGCTAACGCTCTTTCTGTTCGTCACGCATTCGTCGAAAGATTGCGTGATTAATACAAGGTACTACGATTATCAGATGAGTAAGGCGCGACGGAGTTTTGGTGACGAAGGTTTGCCCCGAAAACTACGGTGTTACCTCGGGCAACTTTCTTCCTTTCCAATGGTAACAATATCGTCGCCTGCAATTTTGCGCGCTTTGCTGCCAATGACATCAAAGACCAACAAGTTGCCTCTGGAAACGAAGTCAGTTTCCCGTGACAACAACACGATTTAAATGTAAAAACCTGGTTACCAAACTTCCGTCGCGTCTTACTCAACTGATGATCGTAGTCTACTACAAAATCTAAACTCTCCCTTCTGGTTTCTATACTTTTTCTGTCCTCTCTTTTGGAGAATTTCATTCTAGCCAACACGTCTTTCCTTAGTTGATCTGGTCCTTCCGAGTCTTTATTCTTATGACCTGCTTCCTTGTAAATCTGACATTTAAACATTCTTAGCAACCCTTTTCTTTCATCTTATGTGCATGCAGCATTAAATCTTAGCTCTAATTTTACGAGCTTTACTTCAGACTTTGGGAAGATTTTTATGAACTGTATAACTGCATGATATCTTTGTTTCTCTCCTATGAGCGTTTTCCCTCTTGCTTTGGCATAAAATCATGTCAACTTCAAATTGTGAATGTAGGCAACCGTTAAAAAACGAATAATCTCCGCAACCTTAACACTAGTACTTTTCTATATTTTTTTATTTGTAAACATTTGCCTTGAATTGTCGCGCGTAACCTCCGTTCATAGTTTCTAAACGTTTTGATTTTAACTCTATATCAAATGTTGATCGATCTCAAAAATACGATTGCTATTGAAATAAACTTATATGATTAAGGCAGTGAAAAGCAAAAACACAGTCATTAAAAACATTAAATGAGTTTAAAGTGAGACAAAGCGTAAAATATATTTTCGATGCTTTTCCGGGGGGATCAAGTGCCGTTTTATTAAATCTTGTCTTTTGATTGCTATAAACGAAACTAAATGAATAAATAAAGAAAGAAAGACCGCGCACTCGTGAGTGCCCCAAACGTCAGCATGATGCATTATGGGTTATGTTGCTTGGCAACGTCTGACGAAAATCGCGGGCTCAGCAATAATTATTCCCCCGATTGTTGTGGTGACGTGAATCACGGACACTGTATGTATGTTAACCTCATGTGTCATGTGTAGGGATGCTTCGTCTTGTTCTGTGAATGTCAATATAACCAACAGTCAACTCACGCAGCACAGAAGGTAACTACATTCAAGAAATTACGTACAATCAAGTAATGCATGAACTAAAACACATTCCGTCAGACTCAGTGTTGTTAATGTTACATGTAAATTATGAATTTAAACAGACTTTAATTCATCCTAAAATGTTCTTTTGAAAAACTAGTGTTAAAACCTTCGAACTCTACATGAACCAACTACCACTTAAAATACTTGCAGTTATAGTCGCATTTTGGAGGATTTTTAAACAGTTAAAGAATAACTTTGGTCTTTAAATTGGTTTGTTTTCATGGACAGTCCTTTAAATTTCGAGCTTATCTTAACTTAACAAGCCACGGCCAAACCTTGCATTCTTTAAAACACCCCAACATTCTCATATCCTTTGTTAACATGTCTACTCTTGTAACAAACCTCCTTTTGGATAGAACAGTTACTGCATGGTATTCTTCTATATGGAGTCTTTCCTTTGCGTGTTACAATCGGTCAGTTTCTATTTCTTCGGCGGCTTTAATTCTCTTTTCTTTAGACCTTTTACTGAAGAGTGACGGTTCCTTTTCTTAGCGTCACTCTTTTGCCACGGGACGGGGAGGGCGGTTTCTTGAAAACCTCAGTAATCCCGCGATAATCTAGTTAATTACCGTGTAATTTCCTAAGCTGTGTTGTTTTAACATTTATTGCTGTGCTTTTATGGTCTCTTAAGAGCAACGTTTACACTTAAATCTGTTGTTCTTGCGCTTTTTGTGATCTCTTCACAGCACTGTAACATCAGTGAGACTATCAAAGGATTGCAAGAACGTCTTTTCTGTTTCACAAGGTACGAGACCTTCCACAGTACATATAACAACGCGGTTAGAATCTAACGACCGGTACGAATTTTAAACAATGTCACAGAGAAACAATTACTTGACGGTAAAAATTCTTGCAAGCTAATCAGGACTTGAGGCAAGAAGGTGTGGAAGCGTTAACACACGCGAAAAAATTTAGGAACCAACCCAGGTACACAAAAAATTAATTTATCGTGATTTGACATGTGGAGTGTAGTTACCTTCTCCACGGATAGGAGAGTTTTATTAGCTTAGGGGCACTTTCCATTCGATAAAATATTCTTGTTCGAATTTCCGAAAATTTCCAATGGAACAGTATTTTCCGGAATTTCCGGAAAGAGGACAACCTCGCGAGGTAAATCGAAATTTTTGGAAATTTCTTACTGGGAATTTCCGTTCCATTTGACTTGCCCTCTATTCAGGAATTTTCGGTTGAATGCATCGCTTTTCGGAAATACAACAATGTCCGTATTTTGTGAAAACTTTCCTGGGAAATTTCCATATCATTTGTCCTCATTTCGAAATTTTCGGTTGTTGTGGTTGAATGGAAAGCAGCGTGGGCATCTGTGAAGCGTGCGTACCTTTTCCCGCCCTTTTACACGAGCATGTAACCGGTCAAAAGTGAAGTGGTCATAAGGCGCGTAAACAATAAATACTGTTTGTGCCAATGCGGTCTTGCATTTACCTCGCTTGTCACGATAACAAGTGTGATCAGCGTGACGTCACGTCATTCATTTATCAGTGAACATTAGATGGTCAGACAATAACTTAATGAGACATTGCCGCTGCTGCCGTTGCTATAGAACGGTATTTATTCCAAGACATTGTTTCTCTTGTTCTTCAGATACACAACTGAAGATGTACTCGATAGAAACTAGACAGCAAGTGAGAGGAATCAATCTGTCCTCTATGGTAAGTTTTTTGTGCACAAATTTGGTTTTTTTTTTTTGCGACCTCGTTCTATGAACCCGCAAACCTGAACATGCTCTGTATAAACAAGACAGTTTTACTGATGTTGTGGCACACGTCGGAGGCTAACTTTAACTTATAAACTGAATACTGTCTACCGGCTAAATGCTGGGATCATTTCAAAACCAGACCCCGTGAACACGGAAGCAAGTCCCCGGTTTCGTCATTTGCATTATTTACTTTCTTTCAACAGGCCCTTTCGTCTTGTGCCATTATGCCGGACTCAAAAACGATCATAGTTGGATCTTGGGATAACAAAATGTGAGTACTGTTCCTAAGTTCCGCTCTTCCCGCTCGTTTATTTCGGGAACCGTTAATTTTTAAAAATGCTGATCTAAGATCCTTTGCGTGGCGCCCATGTACGCAATCTGTGCCTTTTGTTGGTGGGATTGGTAGCACTTCCCCCTGAGTAAATGGTCTTGCTCTAAAACGTCTTCAGTAGCTGTAAACTTGGTTTTATAAAATACAACTGGTTACCAAGAAAGCAGTGTGTATTAGTAGAGTGCTGCATTCTTGTCTTTTTGATGGACGTCTAGAATTTATGACTGTTGAGAATTTATGACGTCTAGAATTTATGCCTGTTTGTATATCAGAGTTTCAGACAAGCGGCTGTCGCTCCTCAAGTCTTTCGTTCCTTACTGCGCAAGCTTGACGAAACGAGCGACTCTCGAGAGTTCCGTTGCAGGCTCGAGTTTGATTGGTTTAGCGACAATGAAAATAAGCGGAAGTGAAACACTAGCGACTCGATTGAGCCACATGTTTGTAAGCTAGGCATGCGTAATTCAACCGGAAGTGCGACATTTTTCGACTTCCAAACAGTACTTTCGAGGGTCGCTCGTTTCCCGACCGCTGGTGCTGAGTGCTAGGGTGCAGACGAAATCTGGCCAAGCACATGCAACAGAATTTGGAGTTTGAGTTAATGATTTCGACTGTTTTTCGTTTCTTGCAGATACATTTATTCTGTGGAGTATGGGAGGGTTGTAGACACCAAAGCGGGGCATGATGATGCAAGTAAGTGTTTGTCATTGGTCAAAGTAATTAGAGAAAAACTAAAATAATCACAGAGCAAATCAAAGTGTTGGGAAGCGTGTGACCGGCGGCAACTATGGGAAAAAAGCAGCCGCCGGCGAAAGTGGGTGACATGCAAACGAGAGAAAAGCGTGCGAAAACATGTAACGTGGAGAAAAGCGCAGGAAAAGGCGTACCTGGACAAAAGCGCAGGAAACATGAAACCGGTGGCAAACGCGGGAAGGCATTTATTCGGGAGCAAGCACGGGAAAGTCGCATGATTGGCTCTGATAATTAGAGCGTGTTGCACAATTGTGGTAAAATAAGGGTAGAAGAAAAACAAACAAATATTTACTTGACAAGTGTCTTCCAACAATTATTGTATTATAATTATGATAGCAAATGATTAATAATAGTTTTTTATTATTTAAAGTTACTTCTTCTGGTATTTTAAAATAATGATTAATAATAATTTATTTCTTTTATATATAGCGCTCTTTACAATAAAAGAGATCAATAGCGCTTTACAACAGGTATAATAAAGAAACGAGTTTGTGTTGTATTTGCATTTTAGTTTCATGTTTGTGTTGGAATGATGGCATCCTAGTTACTGCTTCGTGGGATTCAACGGTAAAGGTAAGCTTAAATATATATTTGGAGACAACCGTATCGTTTTCTCGTCTTTCGATGATAATATTCTTGTACAAAATGGTTAACTTCTTTGAACAGAGTCGATTTCTTAAAAGGCTTTATACCTTTTCCCGTTTTCATAACTGTGAGTGTGTTTTGTCTAATTCACTTGAAGGTTTGGAAGTTTTTTCCTGAACCAGATGGCAAGAAACCCTCGCCGCCTGAAATCCTGGTAAAGTATGCTTCCTGTTTACTCGTTAATTGGTCAGAAAAAATATGAAACACGATTGCATGTATTTTCATTAATGTTCCAGTATCTTTATCCAGCTAACTAAACTACTGTAAAGTTATGACCCTCATAAAGTAGTGGGTAAAATTTCATGGCTGTTACCAAATCCCAATAACAGTGAAGCTCCCCCCCCCCCCCAACCCCCCACCCCACTCCCACAAAAAAAGTGAGGGCGATGGGAAAAGGCTGCTAAATAGGCAATTTTGAAAATGTGTCCAAAGTGAATTAAAATCATGTGAGTGGCTCAGTTGTTGATCTATTCTCGCTTTGCATCTTGTTTACAATTTGTTTCTGTTGTCTTTTCTTTCCAGGCTGAGCTCGAGCATGACACTGAGGTAAAGTACCGTACAGGTAAATTTTTAGTGCATTGCCTTATTCTCTTGTATTCATGTTTCATCTGTGATTGTATTTCCAGGTGAATTCTGTAGACCTCGATCCTACAAACACGCTAGTGGTAACAGGGACTATGGATGGTAAGTGTCTGTACAACTGGTGATAATATCAAAAGCGTTTAATATTTATTTCTGTGTTCAGTTAGCCAGCATCCTGAACGCTCTGTAACTCTGTTTTGCTAACATTTGCCATCTTGCCCATTTTCTCCGTGGCACCCTTTTTGGGCTTTTCACGCTGCAGTCCTTCTTGAGGAGTTTTTTAACGTGTTTTGATCGTGTGGTTTTTTTTTTTGTTCTACTCAGGAACTGTGATGCTTTGGAACATCGATCAACAAACAGCAATCAGTCATCACCCAAGTAAGTGAAAGCCTGAGCTCTGTTACATTCAACTCGTTTAAACAGTGGTATTAAAGGTCGCCACACACTAGGGGACAAGAAATACTCCTAGTCGCTTCATGCCACGGTATAACCGGGATAAGTTCCGGTCTTGGCTCGTATGCAGACTTTATATTTACTGTACCTTATACGCTAGGGTACATGTGGCGGGGACGTGAAGCTCCTTCCTGTGTACACATAGGACGTCTGGACAGTACGTAAGCTGGTACACACAACGCTGATATTAGTTCATTTCTATGTTGTAGCGGGGACAGTTTGCAAGAGCAGTGCACACGATGCGACATTGAAAACTGGGGTCATTTTTGTCCCTTCTTCATGACGGACGAATTCAAACCAACTGAATTTTATGCAAGAACTTTTTCGCATAAACGGGCATGTCACACGAGGAAAACTGTCGCTGCAACATATCCCGCTTTATCTCCCCACAACATGTATCCTATTGTGTGCCGACCTCAAGAACAATCAAAGAATTACATTGCTTTATAATGTTATGACGTCTTTCACCTAGCGCAACACATTTCAAACTTTACAACGAGCCAGTTATTTCTAAGTGACTTCACTTTGAGGACTAGAGCTCGAGTGATTTCTTTGACAATAATTTTTTGTTCTTTTCAGTTCATAAAGAGACGGTGAATGCCGTTCTTTTCAGTCCAGGTAAGTCAGACATAAGTATCTCAGTTCCAATGTGAGATCTCTAATACAGTTCAGTCGTTAGATGTTTCTTAACCTTTAATTAAAGAGCCAGAGTCCGAAAATCTTGCATTTTCCCCTGGTTGATTATATTTATTTGAATATTAGGTCAATTTCGATATATTAAAATTCTAACTTGGCTCCGAGGCTTAGGGGAACAAAACAAAAGAAATCACATCGAGGATGAGAATTGAATAATGAAGTTCTTTTGATTTATTCCCCTAAGCCTCGAGCTATGTTACAATTTTTAATATATCGAAATTGACTATTGAGCTGTTTATCATCTAAAAAAATTAATGGTTTAATGCTGACCTTTCAGATGGACAGCGGATTCTCTCCTGTGGTGCTGACCACTTCATGAGAGTGCTGGATGTTCATACAGGAACAGAAGTGTATTCTAAAGACGTCGGCGAGGAAATTAGGTGTGTTAAACACGTGTGAACTCTGCCGTGTAATCTCTGCCGTGCCGTGTAAACTCTGCCGTGTAATCTCTCTGACAGAGATTTCGTGCAAGCACTATGAGAATTTTTTTATTCGTATCAACTGTGAATCAAGGTTGTCCAAACGCAAAAGAGCGCACTCACGTGAACATGGAGTCAGAAAGATATGTTGTTATCACCTTCTCAAGGAAATATGAGAACATTACGCCGATTTTGTCTAACTCTTCACTGGCTTCCTGTACGTACAAGGGTGTTCAAATTGTGAAGTGCTTTGTAGTAAAGTGTGAAAACTTCCTGTTAATTGTAAAGCTTATCATTTTTCAAATTTTACTACAAAGCACTTCACAATGTGGCACCCTCGAAAGTACGCGATTTCTTTTCCTCGTAAGTCTTTAAATCAGAAAATGGGCGTAAAAGGAGATTTTCTGTCGAAAACCGTGGAACTCGCTTCCATCAGAGATCAGAAACAGCTATTCTGTGTCGGGTTTTTAAAAATATACTTTAAAAATATACTTTTTTAAAAAGAGTACAGCGTATTTCATTCATTCTCGGCCTCGAATAAGGCCTAATGAAACCCTCAAGGACAAGTGGATTGTCTTGGATAATGCCCTGTTACAGTAATTAATCATTTCATTTGGCAGGTGTGCTGTATGGGATGGTCAGATGGTACTTGCAGGCGGTGAATCAGGCTACTTACAGATCTGGGATCTGATTAATGTGCAGGAGGTTTGCAGAATTACGGCTCACGAAGGTAAGACTTTACACAGACCCGCGTAAAACGGCGAGCGAAAAAATAAGGGCAAAGCGTGCTGCGGGAAGACAAGAGTTCGTTCACCTTCTCGCACCAAGCCCCTCTCTTTTTTGCGCCCTGATCCTATTAGACTTAAAAGCAGAGTTTCTTAGTTACTAAAATGGGAACAGACCGTACCCGGTCTTGCCCAGTGGCTGAATCTCACCTTCTTTATAACAGGAGCTATTCGATGCATCGATGTATCAAGTGATGGTTGTACCGTGGTGACGGGTGGAGAAGACGGTCAGGTGATCATGTGGAAACTCCACGTTTAACAAGAAATTTCATCGACAATCGTCACCCTCTTAGTCGGAGAGAACCTGGTGACAAGAACAGAACCCAGTGCCCCATGGAACAGCGATTCCAGGATGGCCCAGGGACAAGAGCTGAAACTAAGAAAGCCGAGGGGTCTGCTTGCAGTTAGAGATCCCAGAGGAGAGAAGTTGCCTGTTTGTCATTCCTGTCTTAGTTCAATCATGTGGCAGCCATCTTGAAGAAATCTGCGTCGAGGAGAACTCGCACTGAATTAATGAAGATGTAAAAATAACGAGATATGGCTTTAAAACAATCAAAATACTATGTGAAAGAGGTTATATTCTAGTTTCATATCATCGTTGTAAAAAATAAAATAAAATAAACGATATTCGGGCTATTGATCAGGTTCGTCACGGACAAGTCGGCTTCGTTGCAGAGAAGCCACGCATACCTGTTTTGAACAAGGGAAAGTTCATAGAACATTCAGATTTATTGTGAAAGAATATGTTCAGTTTTCGAAGGTATAGATTCATGGCCAGAATTTTACTTTGTAAATATGTTGCCACTAGTTTCTTTGATCGCTAGAGGCCTTAAAAACGGAGAAATATAATGGGTTACAGGTTGCGTTACTTCGCGACTGTGTAAATATAGCGAATAATAGTTGTAATATTATTGTTATCGCTAGAAAGCAACAATTT
Organism: Orbicella faveolata; assembly: GCF_042242905.1. NCBI lineage: Eukaryota > Metazoa > Cnidaria > Anthozoa > Scleractinia > Merulinidae > Orbicella > Orbicella faveolata. The sequence goes on from NW_028301558.1 coordinate 17,963,121, forward strand.
TCAATTTAGATATAAAGGTGTTTTATATTATTTATTTAGGATAGATTCCTTCCTTCAGCGACGTTAAGTACTTTAGAAATGTCCCCTGTTTCTTTCTGATGATTGCCATTGGTCCGTGGACCATAACCTCTGCCCTCCCTTGTCATTCTCAAATCTCCTCTGGAAACAGTTTACTTTTGGGTTAGAAATTTCAGGGTTTTTTAAAGTACAGAGAAGATATATCCAGCATTTTTGGCGTTATAGTATTCTTAGTGTTCGTCTCCCCCATACGTAGAGTTCTATTGCTAAGGAAAACGACATGATTCTGAGTATTGAAACTCAAATCTCTGTCTGAAGTTTTCTCAGTAACCATGCAATAGAATAAAAGGAGGTCTACAAGGGAGTGAAAAGTAACTTTATCTTTCATCGTGAAAGGTAGCTAATTGTACTTTATTTGTACACCAAGATAAATTTTACAATTAAAACGTGTATGAACAAGGAGATAAGTTTATTTTTTTACCCTCCACGATTTCCTTGAACGGTCAAATCCGTTCCAATGTCCAAAATGGTGAATTGCTGGAGAGAAGCCTTTATAGTCAGCTTAGCGAAGTTGAAGGCTGGAGGAGGTGCGTTTTCCGGTCATATAGGAAGAGATGAGCCAGTCTTCCAATTCGCGGCTGTCATGGATATGATTGTGCGGAATTTACGGAGACCCGGGAATTAAAATAATCACGGTTCGAGGTACAATTACTGACCCAAGCTGGTCAAAAGGAAGATATGTAATGCTGAATAATCATAGGAAGACCATGACTATGAGTAGTTGGTTAAGCGGGGTAGTGTGAACGCTTACCAACTAGCCCATGGATAGTGATTTATCTGTTGAATAACGTTATCCAGTAAGAGAACGTCGTAAACTAATTTGTTTTTTCTAATAGCAAAAAGTTAACAACGCAAGTAGGACCACTACGGTATAACCAGCGACCATGCCCTCCCTCCCTTATATTCCTTCTCCCATTCTAAAAAAAAAAAAAAAAAAAAAAAAAACGCCCAGGGTATCCTCCACTTTTCGAAATGAAAATCGTCGTGTAGAAAGCCTTGGGAAGAAAGTTACCAGAGGGTCGGTGTGCTTTTCAGAGCAAAGAGGGTTAGCCGTACTACTCAGCCTTTTGTGGGACATGTGATTAGCGGTCTTCTCGGCAAGTTCTTGTAAAAGGCTGCTTTTCACTAGCGACGGCGTTCGTAGTCGGAATCGTAGTTGGAGTCAAGAGTGCTTACGACCTAGTGAAAATTGAAAATCAGAGTCGTAAGCGGAGTCACAAGCTCGACGGAATCGGAGTCGGAAGAATCAGAACGTTTCCATTTCTTCCGATTCCGTTTACGACTCCGTCGTTTATATGATCCAGTGAAAACTAGATTGTCGGAGTCGGAAGCAGAAGCGGAAGAACCAACCAATCACAAGGCCCGGAATCAAACACTGTGGTTGGTTTATTCTTCTGCTTCTGCTTGCGACTCCGACAATACAGTTTTCACTAGAACTAAGCGACGGAGTCATAAGCGGATGCAATGTTCTGCTTCTGACTCCGTCGGTTTGATTTTCACTAGATCGTACCGCTCTACGCTTCTGATTACGACTCCAACTACGACTCCGTCGCTAGTGAAAACCAGCCTTTAGAGAGCCAAAGATGACAACAGAAGACAGTTAACTATCCATTCTTTTCGTTCCTTTATTTCCTCTCATCCTATTCAACAAGATTGCATGCTTCCTATGCCTAGATCTGCAAGTGCATCTTTATACAATTTAAACCTCTTCTTTTCATGTGCATTGCACCAACGGGGAGGCTCAATCAAATATGCATGCCTGTTTATTGGCGGGTTCTCGTGACGTCATCATATTACAAAAT